>NC_056739.1:912337602-912482602 GCF_019279795.1 Protopterus annectens | reverse complement strand
ACTGCTTTATTGACAGGCTATCTGACCAGTCTGTTTCCAAAGCAGTGCATCACTGCAAGAGAATTCCTGAGGATATTGGGGTACATGGCATACTGCATTCTCATGATCTCATTTGCAAAGTTACATGAGGAAAATCCAGTGGTTCATGAGTGATTAATGAAAAATGTTTGGGAACAGCATTCCCAATCCTTGGACACCCTACTACCTCTTCTTCTGTAGCTAAAAAAAGAATCTCCTATTGTGGAAGAACACCATGCAGAGAAACCCAGGGACAAATTCCACTTTACCAGAAACAGACAAGACCATCACCACAGACGGTTCAGACATAGCTTGGGGGCCCACTTAGGTTCCCTGAAAAGTGCAGAAAGTTGCATATAAATCAGAAGGAGCTACTAGTAGTACTCTACCTGGCTGTAAAAGCTTCTCAAGAGAACTTAAGTCCAGGGACACTACAAATTTGAACAGACAGCACCACAGTGGTGCGGTACATAAACAAACAAAGGAGAACTTTCTCTTACCTTCTGTGCAGCTTATCCAGGAAACTTTGTATGCTGACTCAAGAAATAGAGCTGACCATCATAACCTTTTATATTCCAGGTCAGAACGCTCTTTAAGCAAGGAACTTGTAGATACCTACTATTCATATGCTGCTGTATCCATAGCATGAGGGAGTCTGCCTCCGATTGGCTTGTACATCCGGCCATATTACAAAAGATAAATGCTACTGTGAAGGTATGTGCGACGGCCTGCATCACTCAGCGTATGTCAGCCATAAACAGGCATCTGGTATAAAGAGGACGTCAGCACACACCTACCTCAGGACTTTTCTGCCGCCTGTGTGACTGTCAGCTCTGGTCATCACTCACTTGGAAAAGTGACTTTGTGCTTGCCCAAGATCAGATAAATTCCCCATAAAGTGTTTTGTTTCTTTCTTGCTACTGTGTTGTGTGTTAATGTCTGGTAGAAAGAGCAAGTGTTGGTGTGGAAGGTAAGTTCCACATAAGGACTCATATGAGCTCTGCTTATTCTGTGTAGGCCCAGACCATGGTCATATCTCTTGTGAGATCTGCAAGGCCTTTGTGCCCAAGACTCTTAGGAGCTGTTTGGCTGCGCTAAAACTATACTTAGAGAATCAGTGTCTGAAACGTATAGCTATAGGTATGGACCCGATGTCGGGAACTTCAAAGGAGACGCCCACAAAATAGGCCAAGAAGCCTCGGCCTGAAGCTACGACTGCTCCCTCTATTATGACCGTACTTCTCATGGCTGATGAAAGCCCAGAGTCCAAGTCTGAATCCGCCAATTTTCCGCAGACAGGTGCCCAGGGGGAAGCCATTAAGAAGGCTGCTAGCATGTCTCAGAGAGTCTCAGGTGTCTGCCCCGATTGCTGGGGGCAAACCTCTGCTTTTTAACTCCAAAGGCCCACGTGGGGTTTCCCAAATCATTGTATGTGAAGACGTTCTCTCAGACGTCGTAGAGAGTCACCCAACGTCCGGTCCTCCTCCTCCCCATCGCATCTTAGATGCCCCTGCGTTGGATGCTCCCAAAAAGAAAAAAACAAAAACCAAACATTCTGCTCCTACTCCGACCATGTCATCGGATCAAACCTCTGACTGACAGGGCTTTACCAAAGGCCTACTTAATGCCTTTTTAGCCTTACACCAGGCCTCTGCTCCTGTCCAGGCCCCTTCAGCCTTCGCTTCTAAGAGTAAGCCGTTGGCTGACATTTCCTTTGAGGAAGAGGAATCTTCAGGGGATGAATCCGCCACTTACACCTCTCAGATTGCCTTCCCTCTGGGTTATGCTTCCCCAGAGGAGTTAAATGGAACTGATTCCCCTGTGGAAGACATTACCTTTGGGGAGACGATTGTACAAAAAAAGGACTTTTTTAAATGGGACTGTAGTCAGGTTTTTGAGACCCAGAAGAGGTATTATGACCTCTTGCAAATGGAGTCATCTAACCGGTCTGCTGTTCCCCCTGGGCTTCTTGTCTTTTTGGATATTTTCCTGACTGCTTCTAAAGTCCCAGATTCCCAGCCCCCTGCACCAAAGCTCTGTGACAGATTTTATAAAGTCCTGAAGATGCCGAGTTTCTCTTCAAGGCCTCTTCTACAGGCCCATCAATGGTTTTGTGGCTGCAGATAAAACTTCTAAACTTCTTCCCTCCACTTACTCTCCTCTGATAAGTAAAGCAGAATCATGGGAAGATTAGGCAAAAAAATCTATACCTCTACCACCTTAATTGTTAGAGCCATAAACTGTCAGACTTCCTGGCCAAATATGCCGTGGCCCCTCTGACAGATGCCTTTAACAATTGGGTGACTTACCTGATTCACCCAACAAGGCAGAGATTGCTAGCCTATTGAGTTCCTGCAGCCAAGTTACCCGACACTCTATAAAGTGTAGTTATGATGCAGTTGAGGCTTTAGCAGGGGCTGCTGCCTCAGGGTCCGTCATCAGGAGATACTCCTGGCTAGGGCTACAGCCTCTTCCAGATGACATTAAAACAAAACTTATGGACACATCCTTGGATAAGAAGGCCGTATTCGGTTCTGCGGCTGCAGAACTCTTTAAGGCCCTTCAGGAGAAGGGCAAAGAACTTCAGGACCTCTGGCACATATTTGTGGCCCCGGTTCCCCACTTTCAGAGGAACTACCCAGCTAGGACTACTTTTGTGAGAAAGCCTTCCAGACACATGGCCTCCAAAGGGAAGAAAGATTCCAAGAAGCAGACTTCTTCCAGGATTTCTCCCTCCATTCCAGCTCGAAAGCAGAATTTTCAGGCCAATCCTGGTAGTCTGTGACTACCAGCCCTTAAGCCCAGCTATCCCACTCTTCCTGCATCTCTCCTTTCACACTTGGAAATGGATTGAGAGGACCCAAGAGTCATGGGTAATCATAAAACAGGGTTATTTCATGGTGTGGGAGTCCAGACCAACCTTCAAAGGCATTCCTCAACCCCCTCAAGACCAAATGGCTTCCTTTTCTTCAGTCCTGCAGGCCCTCCTTTCATAAGGTGCAATTAAAGAGGTACTCCAAGATGTAAGAGGTAAAGGATTTTACTTCAGAATGTTCCTGGTTCCCAGGAAAGAAGGTCCCTGGAGACCTATCTTGGTCCTGTCCCATCTAAATACCTTCCTCAAGGGCCCCTCCTTTGGATGCTGACTCTTCCAACTCTCCTTCAGGTCAACATGGTGTCCTGCACATTCCAATCCATCCTCTTTTCAGGAAATTCTTTAATTTCTCAGTGGGTTCTGCGCTTTGCCATTTGGTCTCTCTAATGCCCCAAGGGTATTCACAAAGTGCCTAGCCCCAGTCATTGCTTTCACCAGAACACAGGGGATCCAACTCTTCCCTTACCTGGACGATATCCTCCTCCAGGGATCATCCCCACAGATGGTTCAATAGCTTCTGGACTATGCCATTGCCCCTACTGAGAGGTTTGGGGTTTACTATAAACCTTCAAAAATTTTCTCTGACCCCCTCACAGGACCATGTGTTCTTAGGATGCAGGATTCTCACAGGGCAAATGATAGCCTGTCTTCCTCCAGACAAGATTCTGGCCCTCACCTCTTACTTTCAGAGAATTCTCTCTCTCCAAGCCCTTTCAGCCAGGGAGTTTCTGAGGCTCCTGGGATTTATGGCCTCCAACAATCCCATGGTACCCTTAGCTAGGCTACACATGAGGAAATTTCAGTGGTACCCTCTGGAGTTTATGGTACCGCTCTTACCCTGCCTGTCCAGGTAACTAGAGTGGTGGATTGCTCAGATTGCGGACAATCCAGGTCTTTCCCCTACAACCCCCCCCCCCCATCAGGATCTGGACACAGATGCTTCAGACTCAGGTTGGGGGCAACTGTAGGAGACTGGAGAGTGAAAAAAACATGGACCCACCCCCAACAGAGAGGGATCACATCAACATCAAGGAGATGAGAGTCTTGATATTCGCTCATCGAATTTTCAAGGCTCAAATCCACCCAGGAGTGCTGCGATGGTACGCAGACAACACCACAGTGCTGTGGTACATCAAGAAGCAAGGGGGACGTAGTCCTACATCCTCTGCAGATTGGCTTTGCAGGCGTGGGAGATTGCCCAACAGAGACAAATATCCCTCTTAGTCATTTACATACCTTCAACTGAGAATGTGATGGCAGATTCTCTAAGCAGGTCCATGACTCAGTCCTATGAATGGATGTTAAACAGGGATGTATCCTGGACCTGGTCCATCGATGGGGTATACCTCAGGTAGACTTGTATGCCTCCCCCATGAACAGCCAACTCTCAACTTCCTGCACCAGGATATTCGTCCACCGCTGAGGCATGGAAGGCAGATGCTGTTTCCTTCCCATGGAAGGGAATGTTCGCTTGTGCGTCCCCCCTCCCCTTCCCTCTCATACAAAAAGTTATGCTAAAGATTCAGAGACAACAACCCCAAATCTTCGTGGCGACTCCCTTTTGGCCAAGGCAGCACTGGATCACCCTTCTACATCTTCTAGCCAAGGGCAATAACCACAAGTTACTCCTCAGGATGGACCTACTTGCATAGGAGAAGGGAATGCTCATACACCTTCAAATATCCACCCTGAACCTTCCTCCTGTGTAGTGATAAGGCGTTGATTCCCTTTAGACACCTTTATAATGAAGACATGCTTCAGGTTCTGCAAGAGGCCAGCAAACCCACTACCAGAAAGTCTCATCTATCCAAATGGAAAAGATTCTCTGTATGGTGTCTTAAAACAAGACCTTTAACCACTGTCTGTAGAACTTCCAGTGTTTCTGTCTTACCTGTGTGAATTGATAAGCACTGGCTTGTCATATTTTTCCATCAAGGCACACCTACCTGCCATCTCAGCATGTTTACCTCTCTCTCCTCCTTTGGCTTCCAGGCTGGAGGTCGAGCTGTTTTTGAAAGGAGTACTACACAGACCTCCAAGAAAGCCCATTCCTTCTCCTCAGGATCTTAATTTTGTGTTGGAAAAACTTACCTTACCTCCCTTTGAACCAGCTGAGGTCTGCATTCTTCAACACTGCACATGGAAAACTATTTTTTTGGTGACCATTACTTCAGCCAGAAGGGTCTCTGAACTGCAAGCCCTCATGGCCTCTCCCCTTTCACAGTTTTCCACAAGGACAGGGATTTTGCCTATGTACTAACTCATCCTGCATGCCCAAAGTAGTCAAAGAACTTTCCCTGAATCAGGCCATCAATCTGCCTACCCTTTTCCCTTCACCACAAACCTCCAGCAAAAGGATCCTTCACTCCTTGGATGTATATAGACAACCCCAATATTACTTGGCCAAAACCAAACCCAGATAGACTGTTTGTTTCCTATCACCCAAGAGCCCTTGGACACCCTGTTTCGAAGCAAATAATTTCCTCTTGGATCTCAAAAACTATTTCATTTTGCTACACAGCCCATGGTAAAAGGCTCCCCTTCTCAGTGAAGGCACACTCCACTAGGATTGTGGCCTCTTTTGGGGCCTTCTTTTAGGGTTTGGATACAGCTGTCATTGTAAAGGCAGCTATATTGTCATCTGTCCACACTTTCACCAAACATTACAAGTTGGATATCATTTCCAGGTCCATAGCAGGATTCTGCAGGGCCATTCTGCATGGCTTTGTGAAAAATATATCAGCTCCCCCTCCCAATCCTTAACTGCATGAGCTTTTTCACTCTTCCCTCATGTTGTGGATACATCCGCATTTGAATCGAAGGATATAGTATAGTTGTGTTAAATCTTACCGTAACCTTGAATGTTTTTCTTTTCTATATGCTGCAGTATAGTTTAACACCCTGCCTTCCCCCTGACGCTTGCCTGACTCCTGAGTATCCACTCCATAGTCGCCGGTTCCCAGTGGCATTCACTTCTGAGGTAGGTGCATGCTGATCTCCACTTTATACCCGACATCCATTTATGGCCAACGTACGCTGAATGATGCAGGCCTTCGCACATACCTTTGCAGTAGCATTTATCTTTTGTAAAACGGCCGGATGTATGAGTCATCTGGAGGCAAACTCTCTCATGTTATGGATGCAGCAGCATATAGAAGAGAAGGGCGTCTAAGGTTATGGTAAGATTTTGCACAACCATACTGTCCCAGTGAATGGCTGCTAAAGAGAGAGGTCTTCCTGGATGTAACCATATGGTTGGGGGATCCTCTGAATGAACCTGATGTTCGTGTTTCACTTTTGCAGTCATCACATTTGGGTTATCTGCTTGCAGTAGCCCTCAGTTGGCCTGATTATCAAAGTCTTGGGTCCTGCATCGGTTGCTGTCTTGTCTTCCATGACGTCAGGTAGTCAGGGGTATAAAGCATGCAGCCGATGCCATTGCGTCATTCTTTCTTGCTGTGCAGTGCCCGAAGCAGAAGCAGTTCACAAGTGCCAGTTGGCTGACTCCTGAAATTATCGAGTTTCAGATCCGAAGTCTTCAACTAAGCTAAGTACCCCGTTGGGGATCCTTAAGCTAAGTACCCCATTGGGGATCCTTTTTCTTGCTCTAAACGGATGCCAGTAAAAGTTAACCATTGTATTTCTTGTGGAAAGCAAATACCTCATAAAGATTTTCATTCGTACTACATTCCTTGCTTAGGACCAGATCACGACGTACCTCGCTGTCGGTTTTGTGCCTTATTCAAACCTTGTACTATTTGTCGTCTGTTCATTTACGCATCCAAATATTTTGGTACTTGGTTCAGTTATCGACAAATGGCTTCGGTAAGCCACCTGACTACCAACATTCCGAAAAAACGCCAAGATAAAGACAGAGATAAACCGCATAGGTCCAAAGCTGCCAACGACGCTTCTCCTAAGCTAGTCACCAGTTCGCCGGTGCTCAGTGAGGTGCTTTTGCAGCCCCTGATACCCGCTACTTCAGATTCGCAGGCCTCTACTTAGACCCATTCGGAGTCTGGTATGCCGCAAGATGCTTCTTTTGACTGTGGAACCTGCGGCTGTCTCTACCTTGGATGGGTCCAGAGCTGCTGTGCAGGCACCGGCTTCTGAGGGTGTATTCAGGCCCTACTGACTTGCATATTAAATCGATGCCATCTTCTTCAAGGCCTAAAACTCGATCTATGCCTAGAAAACCGATGCCCAGACCGCATGGTCAGGCCCCTATGCCTAAAAAGCAAATGATAAGAATGGCTGAAGACCTTATTATTCTGATCAGGGGAAACCACCCTTCCCCCTCTGAGACCTAGGATTGATTTTCCTTGTGATTCTTCTGATCAGGATTCTGAAATTTCTGTTTCCTCTGATGACCAGGATTTGCCCATGTTCTTCAAGGATGCATCTGTAGTCATAACAAATGGGTTGTCCTGTCGTCAGGCAGCCCTTCGGTCGGCCGGATTCCAAAGTCTGGGTCTGGCCTCGGCTGGTGTCGCACTTCACCCGACGTCATCTCTGCTGGTCTTCGGGTATAAAGGCATCAGCCGACGCCATTTTCCTCAGTCTTTCTTGCCGTGGCGCCCAAGCAGAAGCTGTTCGCAAGTGCCGGTCGGTCAGAACCAGAGATTACTACTACCGAATACTACTTCGAAGACTTCTAAAAAGCTAAGTACCCCGTTGGGGACTCTTTCTTGCCTCAGCCGATGTCAGAAAAAGTAAATAACTGTTTAACTTGTGGGAAACAAATACCTCATAAAGATTTCCACTCTTACTGTTTACCTTGTTTAGGTCCAGACCACGACGTAGCAGCCTGTTTAGCCTGTGCTTCCTTCAACCGACGAACGCTTAGGCGTCGGTCGGAGTTTGCTGAACAGTTTTTCGGCTCAGATTTTGCGTACATTATCAGTAAATCCAAAGTCACGGAGGCAGTCCACCAGCTACTAAACCAGATCGCTTTATTGAAATGCAAGGAAACAAATCATAGAAAACGTAAACGCTTTTAAAATACACAGTGTGCGTTTTCGTCTCCACAAGCATGTAAGACTTCATCAGCCAACCATAAAATATCTAAAAACACATAATATACTCTCATGTGGTTTAAACCAACCAATAAAAATTCATTAGTTTGTAATTTTCATTGCATACATCTGTTTAAAAGGCTCATTTAAAGCAACTATCAATTAAAATTAAAATACACTTCGATGTTCACCATAACAAATAAAACCATCTCTCCCTTGTTTAAAATTCAATATTTCACAATAAATACCATTAAAATCATGTTAAATAAAATAAATATGTATATGTATATAAAAACTACTAATACTGTTGTTTAAAAGTCCTTTCCATTATATTATATCCTAAAGAATTCACTATTCAAACAGCACCATCTGCTGTTCCTAGAGAGCTATTGCTAGTACAAATTAAATTCTAGTTGCTCTCAACTTTAACACTGAAGTTAAAGATATATGATCATTGAGCCCTGGGCTATTTGTTGCATCTAATAAAATCTGCCACCAAAGCTCTTTAAATTCTAATCTTTCCTCCCAAAGGCCTCCCCTTGTTTCCTTTTTAACCTGTTCTAACACAAAGAAGAAAAATCTAGCATTATTACAATCTAATGTGTGCTTAAAAAGAGCATTTGTTTCTTTTTTCTTAGATATTTCATACATGTGTTCATAGATTCTCTTCTTTAATGCTCTTTCTGTCTTCCCCACATAATATGAATTACATTCTAAGCACATAGCTAAATATACCACCCCTTGTGTATCACAGTTAAAATAACCAGAGGCACAAATATTAATATCCCTAGCTGGCAACAAAATCTCTATCCTGTTACTAATATATGGGCACTGATTACAGTGTCCACATTGGTATGTTCCATATTTTTTATTTTTATTAAATGGTAACATTTTCATAGAAATTTCATTGTTAGTTACTTTGTTGTTTTCCAGCAAATTTTTTATACATCTACCATTTTTGTACACTATTTTGGGCATCTCTTTTTTAATATTTAAAATATCAGAGAAGGAAACAAAATTACTCCATTCTTTCTGAAAAATCTTTTTTACTTTAATATTGAAAGTATTAAACTCCATTACCAATGCCGAATTATATTGAAACTCATCTTCGACACTGGCCTTATTACTCTTAACAAGAGATGCTGAATTATTATCATTAATAATCAATTCTGTACCTTTTATTGGTTTGTATTTCATTAATCTATTCTCCACTACCTCTTTTCTAATATCAGAAATAAATTCAAGAGGATATCCCCTGGCTAAAAACATTCCCTCCAGTGTATTACATTCCTTAAAAAAATCATCATTCTTACTAGTCATGCGACACCCCCTCACAAATTGTCCCTTGACAATATTCTTTTTACAATGTGGGGGGTGTGCGCTAGTGAAATGCAAGAAGGAATTGCAGAAGGTACTCTTTCTAAAAACCTTAGTTTCAAAATCCATATTGTTCAAGTTCTTATATACTTCCACGTCCAAATATTGCAATCTATCAGTGGACATGGTGTATGTGAATCTTAAAAAATTAGTAGTATTCTGGATATAGTTAAAAAATTCCAGAAATTTTTCACTACCCCCCGTCCAAAAAATAACTATGTCGTCTAAAAAACGCCTATAAAGTGTCCAATATTGTGCATATCCGGAATTAAGGACAAAATTTGATTCCCATGCTGCTAACACGATGTTAGCATAAGTGGGTGCGCAAGCCGTACATTATGCCGTCGGATCCTCCGACTTCTCAAATTGTTAAAAAACGCAAAGAAAAAGACCGACACTCGCGGTCCGCGGTTTCGGCCGAAACCACGGTTAAGCAAACCGCGAGTGTCTCGGTTTCGGCCGAAACCGAGCAAACGGGTCAATCTTCAGCCGAATCCATGACTACTACCGAGGCCCCTGCTACCCTAGTTGAATCGGCCTCTGAAGTTTTGCCTACTAATGTGGTTCCTTTAGAATTATCGGACACCATCCCTTTGGATGTCTCTACCCCAGCACGTGGTGCTGCTAGGCCTCCTGCAGCCATGTCTATCAAGGCCTTTGCCAGGGCTAAAGCAGCCAAAACTGCTAAATCAGTGCCTGTTAAGCCCCTCACACAGGCCCAGTTCCAGTTCTCAAATGCTTACTTTGGCAGAGGATCTCATCTCTTTAATAAGGGGATCCCGATCTCACCCAGACAAGGCCTCTCAGCCTCCTGAAAAGAGACCTAGAGCAGAGCCCCCAGAGCCAGTGTCCTCAGATGATTCTTCTGATGATTCAGACATTACAGACCATCCAGAGGCTCCTTTTTCTACTTATGAAGATTCCGATGCTGAAGAATCTATTCCATCTGCCTCTCCACCAGAGGAATTTTCCTTTGGAGAAACACTACATGCCATGAGAGAGCAATTCCAATGGCAGGGCCAAGATTTCTCAGATTCAAGAAAAAGGCTTAGGACCTTTCTACACTTACCGCAACATAGGCCCTTAGCTATACCTCCAGTTCTTCCTGTTGTGGATGATGCATTTAATGATGTTTGCACTGCTCCTGATACTTTACCTCCAGCCCCTGCCAAACCCGATAGGTTTTACAGGGTACCGGACACTCATCACCACCTATACAAGGCCCCACTCGCAGATCCTGAGACTATCTCCCAGGGGCCTAAGGCAGTAGCTTCGACCTCAGCAAAAAACCCTCTCCCTTCTGAAAGGGAATCCAGGTCCTTAGAGAGATGGGGTAAAAAACTTTACACCTCTGCTACTCTCTCAGCTAGAGCTTTGAACTGTCAGTTTCATATGATCCAATACCAAGAGTTTATGCTTGATCAGTTAACTAAGAAACTGTCCTCTGATTATTCCTTAGATAAGAAATATGTTCTAGAAATGGTGAATAACATTCAGCAGGTTAGTAACCATTCTTTAAAATGTGGCTATGATGCACTGGAGGCTTCATTTAGATCAGCCATGACTGGCACAGTTATAAGAAGGCATGCATGGTTGAAAGAACAGGTCTTGACGGATCATGTTAAAGCAAAGCTGTTAGATGCTCCTATGGATAAGGCCAGTCTATTTGGTTCTCCTGCCCAGCAAGTAATGAAGAAAATGGAAGAGAAGGCAAAATCTGTACAAACAGTTAAAGATTTCTTACAGGTTCAGCCCGCAAGGTTTAGCAGGAACTGGCCTTCCAAAAATTGGTCCTTTCCAGACTCCTCTAAATCTCAGAGAGGCAGGAATAGACGTTCCAGAGGCAGAAATCAATCCAGAGGAGGTGCCTACAGAGGACGCCAGTGGCAAGGCAACAACCAGCGAGGCACAGACACAACCACTGCCACTGCAACAGGACAATCACAGTGACTTGGCTCTGACACCGCCTACCAGGGAACAAATAGCAGCACCCTTAGGCGGAAAGTTAGCCTTATTTTCAAAAAATTGGCACTATATCACAAAAGACAAGTGGATTTTGCAGACTATAGACCGAGGCTACAGGTTTCATTTCCACACCTTACCAGTAAAAAGAGGAATGCCAAACCTACCTCCAAATCAGAAAACAGAAGCTCTAAAACAAATAGCTCAATTAACAGAAATGAGAGCTGTGGAAAGAGTACCACCAACAGAGCAGGGCAAAGGATTCTACTCCAGACTCTTCCTAGTACCAAGAAAAGAGAAAAGTTGGAGGCCTATTCTCGACCTGTCCGCCTTAAACACATTCATCATTGTTCCAAAATTCAAAATGCTGACCTTGCAGCAACTCCTTCCCATGCTGGGCAAGGAGTGTTGGCTGGTGACTCTAGATCTCAAGGAGGCATACCTGCACGTCCCCATACGACCAAATTGCAAAAGATACCTCAGATTTCTTGCAGGATCAGAGCATTATCAATTCTCAGCATTGCCCTTTGGCTTATCTACTGCGCCCAGAGTATTCACAAAATGCCTGGCATCAGTAATCGCTCATTGCAGGCTACAGGGAATCCAAATTTATCCATACCTGGACGACTGCCTGATACAAGCGGACAACAAAAGCAAGCTGACAAAAGACTTACAAAGAGTCATTTGCTTACTACAAGCCCTGGGATACACAGTCAATTTAAAAAAGTCAAGACTAATACCATCCCAAACAAGAACGTTCTTGGGTGCAGAATTGGACACAGTAAAGCAGATGGCATTCCTAACTGCAGAAAAACAAGAACAACTCCCTCTTTACTTCTTGGCATTAACAAAGCAGAACAAACTAACAGCAAGGAAAGTACTGCAGGCCTTGGGCTTCATGGCATCATGCATAATCCTGGTCCCCCATGCCAGACTGCATATGAGAAAATTACAGTGGTACCTAAAAAATTTATGGTCTCAACACAGGCACAGCTTAGAAACCGAAATTCCACTAATCCCATGCCTGAAACAAGAGTTCCTTTGGTGGGCTCAAGCATGCCAGGCAAACCCAGGCTTGCCCTTCCAAAACTTACAAGCAAGCCAAACCATCACAACGGACGCCTCAGACCTAGGTTGGGGGGCCCACATGCTGGACAAATGCATACAAGGATTATGGACCCCAGATCAACTGCACCTGCACATAAATCAAAAAGAAATGCTGGCAGTAAAACTAGCAATCCAGAATTTCAGACCATTCCTCAAAGAAGGCCATTTGATGATAAGGACAGACAACACCACAGTCATGTGGTACATCAACAAACAGGGAGGCACTCATTCATACCCCCTATGCAGAATGACTCTGGACCTATGGAATATGGCTCTGAGCTACAACATTCAGTTACAGGCAATATTTGTACTGGGAAAAGAAAACATCCTAGCAGACATGTTAAGCAGAACAACCTCGGATGCTCACGAATGGATGCTACACCCGGACATCTTCAAGGCCATCACACAGAAATGGGGAATGCCACAAATAGACCTATTCGCATCCCCACTCCATCACCAGCTCAAGAAATTCTGCACAAGGACATACCACCCACTTGCATGGAAGGTGGACTCTCTATCCTTCAATTGGAAAGGCCTGACAGCATATGCATTTCCACCTCTTCCCTTGATGCACAAGGTACTACTGAAAATCAAAGAGGAGCGTCCAAGGATAATTCTGATAGCTCCAAATTGGCCAAGACAACACTGGTATCCATTGCTGAGGAGCATGTCTCGGAACAGAACGTGGTCACTACCCCTGATGCCTTTGATGTTAACTCAGAACAACTACAACATCATGCATCCAAATCTAAAAACTCTACAACTGACTGCCTGGAACATTACATAACAGCAACTAACCCAGATTTATCCCAAAGGGTTAAAGACATTTTCCTGGAGGCCCGCAGACCTTCGACAAGAAGGAACTATGCAGGGAAATGGAAAAGGTTTCTCATTTGGAGCACTGAAAGAGGAAAAGATGTGTCAAAGGTAGATATTGCCAACATCCTGGAGTACTTGGCAGAGCTTCTCCATACAGGCCTGTCCTATTCCTCCATCAAGATACATGCATCAGCTATTTCTGCAGAATACAGCTTTGATCCCCCTGTCTTCTCACATCCTCTACTCAGGCAGTTCCTCAGAGGAATCAAGAATGTAAAACCTCCTAGGAAACCACCATTACCAGCATGGGACTTGAACTTTGTGCTAGAAAAATTGACACTCCCTCCATTCGAACCAGCAGCAACAGCAGATCTTCAACACCTATCCTGGAAAACTGCTTTCCTACTGGCAATTACCTCAGCAAGAAGGGTTTCGAAACTACAGGCCTTAATGGCAGTACAACCCTTCCTAATCTTCCATCAAGATAGAGTATCCATGAGAACTAATCCTACATTTATGCCTAAGGTGGTATCCAGAGTGTCTCTAAACCAGGCAATCCACCTACCTACCTTCTTTCCCAATCCACAGAACAGGGGGGGAAGACTGCTGCATACCTTGGATGTACATAGACAGTTGCGCTACTACCTGGACAGAACCAAGGGCAATAGAAAAACTGACCAGCTTCTAGTAGCCTATGCAACAGGAAGGGAAGGAAAAGCAATCTCCAAACAGACAATCTCTAAGTGGCTAGGAAATTGCATAAGATTCTGTTACTCCTACCATGGAAAGCCAATTCCACAGAACATAAGACCTCACTCTACAAGGGCTACAGCCACTACCACAGCTTTCTTACGAGGAGTGGCTACCAAGGACATTATTGAGGCGGCTACTTGGACCTCCGTGCATACATTTGCCAAGCATTATAACTTACCTCTATACTCTAGATCCCGAGCAGGGTTTGCCACTGCTGTACTGCAAGGGATCCTAACTACACCATAATTCTATTTCCTCCTCGCCTAGTTTGGCTATGGTATTCTACCCATTTGTTATGACTGCAGATGCATCCTTGAAGGACATAGTACAGTTTTGTACCTACCATAAATGTAGATGTCCGAACAGGATAGCATCTGCAGTCAGGATTACCCACCCTCCTTCCCCTCTGTGGTACTCCTAGGGTATTTACCCTCCTAATAGCTAGCTGGGGGGGGATCTCTTATGGTGTATTTGTTTGTATATATGTACATACATGCTTATTTTTTGTGTTTGCCTTCTACCTTTTTGGAAACATTGGCATTCATCCAAAATTTAGCTCTCCAAGAGGGCAACTGGCATCTGGGGCAAGAAACACTGAGGAAAATGGCGTCGGCTGATGCCTTTATACCCGAAGACCAGCAGAGATGACGTCGGGTGAAGTGCGACACCAGCCGAGGCCAGACCCAGACTTTGGAATCCGGCCGACCGAAGGGCTGCCTGACGACAGGACAACCCATTTGTTATGACTGCAGATGCTATCCTGTTCGGACATCTACATTTATGGTAGGTACAAAACTGTACTTTATCTACCTATGAGGATTCTGATGCAGAGGACTCCATTCCCTCTGCTTCCCCTCCAGAGGATTTCTCTTTTGGTAAAACCTTGCATACTCTTAGGGAGCATTTCCGCTGGGAAAGCCAGGATTACTCTGACTCCAAAAAGAGGCTTAGGGAATGCTTACTCCTGCCTCAACACAGGGCTTTAGCTATCCCTCCTGTACTGGACATTGTAGATGATGCCTTCCCGGAATCTAGCCTGGCCCCTGACACTTTACCTCCTGCTCCCAGAAAACCTGATGGGTATTACAGGGTACCTGACTCTCACAAGATGTTCATCGTGCATACAGCTGCAGTCATAACAGATGGGTTTTTCTGCCGTCAGGCAGGTCCTCAGTCGGCCGAATTCCAAAGTCTAGGTCCAGCGTCGGATGTCGTCGTTTCTTCCCTGACGTCAGTGCGACATGGGTATAAAAGAACCAGCCGACGCCATTTTCTTCAGTCTTTCTTGCCGCGCGGTGCCCAAAGCAGAAGCAGTTCGCAAGTGCCGGTCGGCCAGCTCCTGAGATTACGAATATTTTTCAACCGAAGACTTCTTGAAAGCGAAGTACCCCGTTGGGGAAACTTTTCTTGCCTCAGACCGATGTCAGACAAAGTTAATAATTGCATTTCATGTGGGAAGCAAATACCGCATAAGGATTTTCATTCCCTCTGCATTCCTTGCTTAGGCCCAGACCATGACGTCTCGGCCTGTCGTTTTTGTGCTACATTCAACAGACGCATTATTAAGCGTCGGGCAGAGTTCGCCCAACACTATTTTGGCAAAACGTTTAATTACATTATGTCGTCGGATACTCCGACTCCAGTTTTGAGTAAAAGACGCAAAGATAAGGACTGACATACGAGGTCCGCGACTTCTACTGACTCCACGCTAAAGCCGACTACAGGTGCTTCGGTTCTCAGTAAGGCGCCTACGCAGCCCCTGACTACCGATGACACTTCTTTAGCGGTGTCTTCTGTGCCCGAGGTCGCAGGCTCTTCAGCCCACGCCACGACTACAGATACCAAAGCCACTCTTGGCGGGGAAACTCAGAGTTTAGGCAGGCCTGCCACCTCTCAAGGTGTCTTCAGGCTTTCTTCTTCTTTTTCCATTAAGGCTTACACTAAATCTAAAGCAGCCATGCATTCTAAAAGACCAGCTCCACAGGGCCCCTCTCAAGGCCCCATGCCTAAAAAGCAGATGCTCAAAATGGCTGAGGATTTGATTACTCTTATCAGGGGTTTTCAACCCCCCTCGGACATAAGGCCCAGAGTGGAGGAAGAATACCCTTCCTCGGACCAGGCCTCCATTACTTCAGAACATTCTGAGGACCAGGAACATTCATACTCCCCTTTTGAAGATTCTGATGCAGAGGAGTCCATTCCCTCTGTCTCCCCCCCTGAGGATTACTCTTTTGGGGAAACCTTGCATACCTTGAGGGAACACTTCCACTGGGAAGGCCAAGAGTAGTCAGACTCCAAGAAAAGGCTCAGGGATTTCCTCTTGCTCCCTCAGCACAGGCCTCTGGCTATACCTCCTGTCTTAGACATACTAGATGATGTGTATCCAGAGGCCAGCCTTAACCCAGATTCTTTACCTCCAGCTCCAGTCAAGCCTGACAGGTATTACCGGGTTCCTGATTCACACCAATTCCTATACAAAAGCCATGTGGCTGACCCAGAAACTATTTCACAAGGTCCCAAGGGAATTAAGGCCTCCACTGCGAAAAATCCATTACCTTCAGAGAGAGATTCCAGAGCTTTAGAAAGGTGGGGGAAAAAGGTATACACCTCGGCCACCTTAACCATGAGGGCATTAAACTGTCAGTTCCATATGTTAAAGTATCAACAGTTTATGTTATCTCAGTTGAAAAGCAAAATGTCACAACCTGAACAACCAGACTTGAAGGAGTTGCAGGATTTGTTGCATAGTGCAGAGCAAGTGGGCAAACATACCTTGCAATGTGGTTTTGATGCTTTAGAGGCCTCATGTAGAGCTGCTGTTACAGGATCAGTCATACGTAGACATGCTTGGCTCAAAGAGCAAACCTTACCAGATCATGTCAAAGCTAAATTACTAGATGCACCTCTTCAAAAAGATGTATTGTTTGGTGTTAAAGCTGAGGAGGTATTAAAGAAAATGGAGGAAAAGGCAAAATCAATGCAAACAGTGAAAGATTTCCTACAGGTACAACCTCCACGTTTCAGTAGAAATTGGCCTTCAAAGAATTGGTCCTTTCCAGCCATGGACAGACCTCAAAGAGGTAGATACAGGTGCACGAGGGGTAGAGGGCAATCTCAAGGATCATTTAGAGCCAGACAATGGCAAGCACCTACACCAAGAGGTGTTGAGGATAGTTCACAGCCATTCAGAAAGCAGACCCAATGACTTTCCCCTTTGCATGCCAAGCAAGGCACAAATGGCAGCACCTTTAGGCGGAAAACTGGCATTATTTTCGAAAAATTGGCATATTGTCACAAAAGACAAATGGATCCTGGACATTATAGACAGAGGCTACAGATTCCACTTTCACACCCTTCCAAAAATGAGAGGCATGCCAAACCTGCCACACAATCAAAGGGCAGAGGCACAAATACAAATTTCAGATCTCATGGACATGAAAGCTATTCAAGAGGTACCTGCACAAGAACAGGGTCAAGGTTTTTATTCCAGACTATTCCTGGTACCAAGGAATGGCAAAGATTGGAGACCTATTTTGGACCTATCCATCCTAAACACATATTTACTCGTACCAAAATTCAAGATGCTCACATTACAGCAGCTTCTTCCCATGCTGGTTAAGAAGTCTTGGCTGGTAACATTGGACCTCAAGGAGGCATACCTGCATGTCCCAATCAGACAAGATTGCAGAAGATACCTCAGATTTCTTGCAGGTTCAACCCATTATCAATTCTCTGCATTGCCCTTTGGCTTATCTACTGCGCCCAGAGTGTTCACAAAATGCCTGGCATCAGTAATTGCCTTCTGCAGACTTCAAGGGATACAATTCTACCTATATTTGGACGACTGCCTGATCCAAGCGGACAGCAAACACACTCTTCTGAAACACCTGGCATTTGTAATAATGTTGAATTGTCTGGAATACACAGTCGACAAAAAGAAATCAAGACTAATACCCTCTCAAACAATAATTTTCCTGGGTGCCAGCTTGGATACAAACACCCAGATGGCCTACCTCACGCCAGAGAAACAAGGGCAACTAACTCAATACTTCAGAAAACTGGCAACCTTCACCAGGCTGACTGCAAGGAAAATCCTGCAGGCTCTGGGATTCATGGCATCTTGCATCCTGCTAATCCCATGTGCAAAGCTGCATATGAGGAAACTTCAATGGTACCTAAAAAACTTATGGTCTCAACACAGCCACAGTTTGGAAACAATTATACCACTGATTCCATGTCTTCAAAAGGAATTTCTGTGGTGGGCTCAAGCATGCCAAAGAAACATAGGTCTCCCATTCTGCAAGCCTCAAGCAAATCATGTCATCACAACAGACGCCTCGGACTGCGCCTGGGGGCGCACATGACAGATCGGTGCATTCAGGGCAAATGGTCAAAAAAAGAAAAGCACCTACACATCAATCAAAAGGAAATGCTAGCAGTAATAAATGCTATTATGGCTTTCAAAGACCTACTGCATCCAGGCCAGCTATTGATAAGGACAGACAACACCACAGTGATGTGGTACAGAAACAAACAGGGAGGAACCCATTCATACCCCCTATGCAGGCTAGCCATGTCTCTTTGGAACATGGCTCTGGAATTACAAATCCAACTTCAAGCACAGTTCCTGCCAGGCAAGGAAAACATGCTGGCAGACAACCTGAGCAGAAATATGACCGATCCACATGAATGGAAGTTGCATCCTTAAGTTTTTACAAAGATAATTCAAGCATGGGGAAGGCCAGACATAGATCTCTTTGCCACCCACAGAAATTACCAATTGACAAAATTCTGCTCAAGTACCTTTCATCCACAGGCCTGGAAAGTGGACGCACTCTCTTTCATTTGGACAGCAATGACAGTTTATGCCTTTCCACCTCTTCCTCTGCTGCCCAAAGTTCTATTAAAAGCCAGAGCAGACAGACCAAGATGATTCTCATTGCTCCAGACTGGCCAAGACAACACTGGTACCCACTCCTGAGGAGCCTAACGCATTCCCCACCATGGATCCTGCCTCTAATGCCTCTTCTACTGACTCAGCACAACTTCAAAACTCTTCACAGTCAGCTGAAAACACTCAATCTAGCCGCATGGAGGATTCCTTAAATTCACAACAGACCCTACTCTCCAAGGAGGTGCAGGATGTCATTTTGGAGGCCAGAAGGCCTTCTACTAGAAAAGCCTACTCCGCAAAGTGGAAACGGTTTTGTACCTGGAATCAGAAAAAGGGTCAGAATCCTGGAATACTGATTTTACCTCAAATATTACAGTACCTAGCTGAGATGCTAAGCAGTGGACTTTCATTCTCCTCCATCAAAATCCCTGCCTCAGCCATTTCTGCAGAGTACAACACTGATCCTCCTTTATTCTCTCACCCTCTCTTAAGACAGTTCCTCAGAGGGGCTAAGAATATAAAACCCCCAAGGAAGCAACCAGTACCTGCTTGGGACCTCAATTTCATTCTAGAAAAACTGACCCTGCCTCCTTTTGAGCCAGCTGCTTCAACAGAACTGCAATATTTGTCATGGAAAACAGCCTTCCTTCTGGCTATCACCTCAGCATGCAGGGTTTCGGAACTACAAGCCCTCATGGCTGTACAGCCTGTCATCATTTTCCATCACGACAGAGTTTCCTTATGAACCAATCCTTCCTTTATGCCAAAGGTAGTATCCAGGGTAGCCTTGAATCAGGCTATCCACTTACCTACCTTTTACCCTAATCCACAAAACAAAGGGGAGAGACTACTACATTCCTTGGACATACACAGACAGCTCCGTTATTATTTGGACAGAACAAAGCCTTTCAGAAAATCAGAGCAACTCTTTGTGTCCTATGCTACAGGTGCTCAAGGGAAGCCTATTTCCAAACAGAGAGTCTCAAAATGGATAGCCCACTGCATACGTTTTTGTTACTCTTTTCATGGTAAAACTGTACCTACAGGCATCAGATCCCACTCCACAAGGGCCACAGCTACCTCTGCAGCTTTCCTCAGGGGGGTTCCTACCACAGATATTTTGGAAGCAGCCACTTGGAGTTCTGTACATACTTTCTCCAAGACTATTACCTACCATTATACTCCAAAACTAGAGCGGGCTTTGCCACTGCAGTCTTGCAGGGCATCCTGGCTCCTCCTAGTTCCAATTAGTGCCTACCACCCCTTTATTAGCTTTGGGATTCTACCCATCTGTTATGACTGCAGCTGTATGCACGATGAACATAGTACAGTTTTGTACCTACCATAAATGCAGATGTTCGAGTGCTAATACAGCTGCAGTCCAGGTTTCCCTCCCTCCTTCCCCTCTTGGGACAGGACTAATGGCTAACACCTCCTCATACAACCTCATTGGGGTATTCTTTTATGGTGTATTTGCTTGCAACTACTGTTTTTTGATTATATTGCATTGCACTATTACATAAATTTATGTTTTGCCTTCCTTCTGGGGGCACCTGACATCTGAGGCAAGAAAAACTGAAGAAAATGGCGTCTGCTGGTTCTTTTATACCCCTGTCGCACTGACGTCAGGGAAGAAGCGACGACATCCGATGCCGGACCTAGACTTTGGAATTCGGCTGGCCGAGGACCCGCCTGATGGCAGGAAAACCCATCTGTTATGACTGCAGCTGTATTAGCACTCGAACATCTACATTTATGGTAGGTACAAAACTGTACTTTCCTCTTTAAAAATCCTACTGCGGATCCTGAGACCATTTTCCCAAGGATGTAAGGACATTAAGGCTACTGCGGCCAAAAATCCCACCCCCTCTGATAGAGATTTCAGAGCGCTGGATAGATGGGGTAAGCAGGTGTACACTTCTGCAACTTTGGCCATTAGGGCTTTAACCTGCCAGTTTCATATGTTAAAGTATCAGCAGCATATTATTGGATTGCTTAAACAGAAAATGAAGTTGATTCCTGACTGTTCTGAAAATAAAGAATTACAGGATTTAATGCATTCTGCTGAACAAGTTGGAAAACATACTTTGCAATGTGATTTTGATTCATTAGAGGCATCTTGCAGGGCTGCTGTCACTGGGTCTGTACTTAGAAGGCATGCTTGGCTTAAGGAGCAATCTTTGCCAGATTATGTTAAAGCTAAATTACTGGATGCTCCCTTAAACCAAGACCGCCTGTTTGGCAACAAAGCAGAAGTAGTACTTAAAAAGTTGGAGGAAAAAGCTAAATCCATGCAAACTGTGAAAGATTTCCTGCAAGAACAACCTCCCAGATTTAGTAGGCATTGGCCCTCTAAGAATTGGTCCTTTCCTGCCTCTTCCAGGCCTTCTCAGTGCAAACCCAGAACCAGCAAAACACCCAGGCTTCAGTCCCAAGGTACACACAGGCCTAAGCAGTCGGGGGCTTCTACTTCCAAAGCAGGGCATAGTAAGACTCCCCCCTATGGTAAACTGTCTCAATGACTTAACTTTAAACCTTCCAAGCCCTGCTCAACTGACTGTTCCTTTAGGGGAAAGATTGCCCTGCATGCAAAAAATTGGGAACTCATTACCCAAGACAAATGGGTTTTAAATATAGTTTCCTAAGGATACAGATTCCACTTCCACTCCTTACCAACCCTGAATGGCTGGCCAGACCTACCCCCAAATCAGTGGGCAGAGGTTCAAAAGCAAGTTCTCTCTATTTTAAGCATCTGGGCTATTCATCCTGTTCCAGAAGAAGAATGGGGGCAAGGTTTCTACTCAAGACTTTTTCCTGATACCCAGGAAAGACAATTCCTGGCGTCCTATCCTGGACCTGTCTATCCTAAACACCTTTTTGGTAATCCCTAAATTCAAGATGCTAACTCTTCATCAGCTGCTTCCCATGCTAGGCAAAGATGCCTGGTTGGCATCACTGGATTTAAAGGACGCCTACCTGCACATCCCAGTAAGGGAATCTTGCAGAAGATACCTACGCTTCAGAGCAGGCTACATGCACTATAAGTTCTCTGCACTGCCCCTTGGCTTATCTACTGCACCCAGGGTATTCAGAAAGTGCCTCCCTCCAGTCATTGTATTTTGCAGGCAAAGAAATATTCAAATATACCCATACCTGGACGATTGTCTAATTCAGGCAGAAAGCCAGGACATACTATTAAATCATCTGGCATTTGTAAAGAAATTGCTAACTTCTCTGGGGTACACCATAAACGAAAATAAATCACATCTTGTACCCTGCCAACAAATTGTATTCCGGGGAGCAAGCTTGAGTACAACTTCCCAGCTGGCCTACCTCATGCCAGAGAAGAAAGTTCATTTAACAGCCTACTTCAAAGTACTGGCCACAAACACCCAGCTATCTGCAAGGAAAATAATGGAAGCCTTGGGGTTCATGGCCTCCTGCATTCTACTAATTGCATATGCAAGACTGCATATGAGGAAACTACAGTGGTAACTGAAAAAGCCTATGGTGCCAACATTCACAGGATCTAGAATCAATGATTCTTATCATACCTTGTCTTCAGATAGAGTTCCTTTGGTAGGCAGAGGCCTGCCACCAAAACAAGGGACTGCCATTTACTCTTCCCCCTGCCGCCTAAACCCTAACAGCAGATGCATCAGACTATGCATGGGGGCTCACTTGGCAGGGCTTTGCATTCAGGGCAAATGGAATCCAAGTCAAATGCACCTGCATATCCATCAAAAAGAAATGTTAGCTGTACTGAATGCTCTGACAGCCTTCAAGGACCACATTCTTCCAGGACAATTATTGGTAAAGACGGACAACACCACTGATATGTGGTACTTAAACAAGCAGGGGGGATCCCACTCATACTCTCTCTGCAGACTAGCCATGGTTCTGTGGAATACAGCCTTGAGCTACCAAGTGCACCTACAGGCTCAGTTCCTGCCAGGAAAGTTTAATACACTGGCAGACGACCTAAGCAGAAATCTTATGGACTCACACGAGTGGAAACTGGAACCAAAGATATTCAACATGTTGAGAAACAGATGAGGGAGCTCGGAGACAGACCTGTTTGCCTCCTCCCAGAACTACCAATTGGACAAATTCTGCACAAGAACTCCCCACAAACAAGCTTAGAAAGTGGATGCCCTGTCCTTCACCTGGAAAAACCTATCGGTTTATGCTTTTCCCCCCTCTGCCTCTCCTCTCCAAAGTACTACTAAAGATCGAACAGAACAAACCAAGGACAATACTGATTGCACCAGACTGGCCACGCCAACACTGGTACGCCCTCTTGCGCAGTGTGTCACTGCTGGCACCATGGCACCTGCCTCAGACCTCTGCTCTGCTGTCTCAGCAGGAGGGCCAGATTCTGCACGCACAGCTTCAAACCCTGAACCTGGCAGCCTGGCTAATTACCTGATCTCGCCATTACCATCCCTCAGTAAGCAAGTGATGGATTGTCATTCTGGAAGCAAGGAGGCCTAGTACTAGAAAATCCTATGTGGAAAAATGGAAAAGATTCTGTTTCTGGAGACAAACTCACGGGATGGGCACAGCAGAACCCAATTTACCTCAGATTCTTCAATACTTAACTGAGATGTTTCACAAGGGCCTTTCCTTTTCCTTCATCAAAATTCATGCCTCAGCCATTTCAGCTCATTACAATACAGAACCACCACTCTTCTCTCATCCACTGCTGAAGCAATTCCTCAGAGGGGCCAAAAACTTAAGACCACCCAGGAAAGCCCCTACTCCAGCCTGAGACCTTATGTTTGTGTTGGAAATGCTCACTCTACCTCCTGTCGAGCCAGCTGCAAATGCAGAGTTGAAATTCCTTTCTTGGAAAACCGCCTTCCTTCTAGCCATCACTTCAGCAAGAATGGTGTCTGAATTACAGGCCCTCATGGCTGTGGAGTCCTTCATCATCTTTCATGCGGATAGGGTGTCCCTCAGGACCAGTCCGTCTTTCATGCCCAAGGTAGTATCCAATGTGGCCTTTAATCTGTCCATTCATTTGCCAACCTTCTTTTCTAATCCACAGAACAAAGGGGAACGAATACTGCACTTGGACGTGCACAGACAACTTAGATTTTACTTGGACAGGGCTAAACCTCTCAGGAAATCTGAACAGCTGCTGGTTGCATTTGCTGCAGGGGCAGAGGTGAAGGCCATTTCAAAGCAAACCATTTCTAAGTGGATAGACCATTGCATTCATTTTTGCTATAAGCACCATGGAAAACCTACCCCAAAGAGGATAAGACCACATTCAACCAGGGCTGCATCTACATCTACAGCCTTTCTCAGAGGTGTCCCTACCAGGAACATCCTAGAAACTGGTACCTGGAGTTTTGTACATACCTTCACCAAGCATTACCGCTTGCCAATTTTTCCTAAATCCAGAGCTGGCTTTGCCACTGCAGTCTTGCAGGGCCTTATAGCTGGTCCTAATGCTATCTAATTACCTCTTCCCATCCTTAGGTTTGGGAATCTACCCAAATGTGCTCCAGAACACAATAGACAGGAGCTTGAAAAGTAGATGCATTCTGCATCCTATGGACAGACTGGTTCCTATATTCCTGACCTTACCCCTGATCCCCAGCGGTATTGACAAAACTCAGGGTCGCAGTCCCAGCATGGTCCTGGTAGCCCCCTTCTGATAACACTGGTTCTTCCTTCTCCTGACACTCAGCAAGGGAAGAATTCTGCACCATTCCACTGGAAGTATATCTCCTTAGCCAAGTCAAGGGATCTATCTTACATCCCCACCAAGCTGCCCTCTGGTTAACAGCCTAGAGGGTTAGGTTTTGACACCACGGAATGCCGCCTGTCCCATGGGCATGCTTTCCATTGTGAGGGAAGCAAAGCAGCCCAATAAAAGCCAAAAAGGAAAGGATTCTCCTCCTAGTGTCATAGCAAAAGCAATATCCCTCTCAAGCAGACATTACAAGACACTACAACCTAGGCTGTATCTCCATAGCTAGCGCAGGTTTTGCTACTACCATCTTGGAGAATCTTATCTCCTAGGGTCATACGGATGACCCACCACCTAACTTTTAGCTTTGGGAGTCCTCCCAGGAATCAGTATAGGAACACTGGTTATGAAAAACATGGTACAGTTGTGTCCTCTCATCTCCATCATCCCCTCTCTGCCTCCTGTTTTTTTTCTCATCTTCTCATTTAAATTTAGATAACTTGCAAGGTTGTGCTGTCCTTGGGCATCAAGCTGCTCATTCACTGCTTAGAAAGATAGTGCTGAAGGAAGCATTTCTTATACCCTGATATCCAGAAGTCTGTCTTCGGACGTTGAGCTGATCATGGGCTTCTGCATAGCAGGAAGACCCAAGAATCAGTATTGCAACATTGATCTACTTGAACATCTACAGTTGTGGTAACTGTGACACAATTGTATTTTCCTTTTGTTTTGAAGCTTTTAAAAGTGCCTTTTTTGGTGGCTTTGATGAAACCAGGCAGTCTAGCCCCAAAAAAAACCCAACCAGTTCTACAAGGTCCAGCAGACTTTTCAGTGTCTCTCTGAGAATCCATTCATGGCTTCCTTCTTTACTTCTACTAGATGTAGTAAAGATAGGTAAGCTGGCTCCAGGCCTGAGTACTTTACCCACTGATGGGGAGAGCAGAGTCCTGGACAGATTCCAAAAGACACAGTATCAAGTGGCCAGCCTTTACTTCCAGACTGTTAATTGCAAATGCATATAGCCAAATACCAAAGCAAGGCCTTGAAGCAAATGGAGAACATGAGTGGGAATATGATTATCTGTATTATCACTGCATCGTCCATAGTGGCTGCTTTGGGGTCAGTGACTAATAAACATACCTGACTGAGATGCCAGCCATTACCAAAAGATGTTAAAGGAGAGCAAATTGATACTTCCTTGAACAAGGATTTCATTTTCAAAAGCCCAAACACAAGAGATCTTTAAGCAACTGGAAGAAAAAAAGCAAAGAGGTGGAAACTGTAAAAAGCTTTTGCATTACCCTCACACAAATGTAGCAGATGCTGCCCTTACGAGTCCGGCCTTTCCTACAGGAATCCGCCTAAAGGCCAGCAGACAAAGAAAGCATTTAAAAACAGAGGTGGTAGTGGAAAAATGAACAAGACAAGATGTTCATCGTGTTTCACTGTTGCAGTCATTACATTTGGGTAATCTGCTGGCAGGTTGCCCTCAGTCGGCCTGATTATTAAAGTCTTGGGTCCTGCGTCGGTTGCTGTCCCTTCTTTCATGATGTCAGGTCATCGGGCGTATAAAACATGTAGCTGACACCATTACATCAGTCTTTCTTGCCGCTCGGTGCCCAAAGCAGAAGCAGTTCGCAAGTGCCGGTCAGCCGACCCCTGAAATTTTCGTTTTCGAGTTTCAGAACCGAAGTCTTCAACTAAAAGCTAAGTACCCCATTGGGGAAACTTTTTCTTGCTCCTTACCAATGTCAGTAAAAGTTAATAATTGCATTACTTGTGGGAAGCAAATACCTCATAAGGATTTTCATTTGTACTGTATTCCTTGCCTAGGTCATGATCATAGTGTACCTTGCTGTCGGTTTTGTGCTAGATTTAATCAACACACTATTAAACGTCGGTATTATTTTGCTTCTAAATATTTTGGATCACGATTTAACTGTCCAGAGATGACGTCTGTTAGCAATCAGACTACTGGAATACCTAAAAAACGCAAAGAAAAAGACAGAGACAGGCTGTCAAGGTCCAAAACTGACAACAACGCTTCTAAGCCAGTTGCTAGTTCGCCGGTACTCAGTGAGGCTCTTTCGCAGCCCCTGATACCCGCTACTTTTGATTCACAGGCCTCTACTGAGACCCATTCGGCGTCCGGTATGTCGCAAGATGCTTTAAGTATTGAACCCGCGGATGTCTCTACCTTAGATGGGTTCAGAGCCGCTGTGCAGGCACTGGCTTCTGAGGGTGTTTTCAGGCCTAAAGATTTGTATATTAAACTGACGCCATCTTCAAAACTAAGGCCAAAATCTACTTCTATGTCTAAAAAAACGACGCTTGGGCCACGTTTGCAGGCCCTGATGCCTAAAAAACAAATGATCAAAATGGCTGAAGATTTAATTACCTTGATCAGGGGTAGCCAACCCCCTCCTGCTAAGAGGCCTAGGCAAGGCACTGACTATGAATCTTCAGATCAGGATTCTATTTCTTCTGATTCTTCTGCTGAACAGGATTTATCTATACCTACTTATAAGGACTCTGATGCAGAAGATTCCATCCCTTCTGCTTCTCCCCCTGAGGATTTCTCTTTTGGAGAAACTTTACATACCTTAAGGGAACATTTCCACTGGGAAAGTCAGGATTTCCCTGAATCTAAAAAGAGACTTGGGGATTTTCTTCTTCTTTCTCAGCATAGGCCTTTGGCTATACCTCCTGTTCTTGACATTGTTGATGATGTTTTTCCAGAATCTAGTTTGGCTCCTGATGCTCTGCCTCCGGCTCCTTGTAAGCCAGACAGATACTATAGGGTTTCTGACTCCCACAAATTCCTTTTCAAAAACCCTGCTGCTGATCATGAAACCATTTCTCAGGGTCCCAAGGGCGTTAAGGCCTCCTGCTAAAAATCCGATCCCTTCTGATAGAGATTCCAGGGCGCTGGATAGATTGGGCAAGAAGGTTTGCATGTTTGCAACCTTGGCAGTCAGGGCTTTAAACTGTCAATTTCATATGCTTAAATATCAACAGCATGTCATGGGACTAATTAAACAGAAAATGGTGTTAATCTCTGTGTGGAAAATAAAGATTTGCAGGATTTATTACATTCAGCTGGACAAGTTGGAAAACCTACTTTGCAATGTGGTTTTGATTCTTTGGAGGCCTCTTGCAGGACTGCTGTAACTGGATCTTTGCTAAGAAGGCATGCTTGGCTCAAAGAGCAAAATCTTTCTGACCATGTCAAAGCAAAATTGTTGGTTGCTTCTTTACAACAGGACCGTCTCTTTGGTAATAAGGCTGAAGAAGTTTTAAAAAAGATGGAAGATGAAGCTAAATCTATGCAAACTGTGAAAGTTTTCCTACAAATGTAACCTCCCAGATTTAGTAGGCACTGGCCTACTAAGAACTGGTCTTTTCCAGTTCCCTTGAGAGCCACTCAAGTCAAATCCAGACATTCCAAAGGCTCCAGGTTTCAGTCACAAGGGACTTTCAGAACAAAACAATGGGATGCCTCCACCTCCAAATCTGGACGCAAGAAGGCACCTCCCTATGGTAAACAGTCTCAATGACTTCCCTCTACAATCACCAAGCACTTATCTTTTAGCGGCCCCTTTGCGGGGAAAACTGGCAGTTCATGCACGAAACTGACAACTGATAACCCAGGACAAATGGGTTTTAAATATAGTATCCCAGGGATACAGATTTCATTTCCACACATTGCCAATCCCAAACGGATGGCCAGATCTGCCCCCAAATCAGTGGGCAGAGGCCCAAAAACAAGTTCTGTCCCTCATGAATATGGGGGCTATTCAACCAGTACCAGAAGAGGAAAAGGGGCAAGGTTTCTATTCTAGACTTTTCCTGGCACCCAGAAAGGACAAATCATGGCGTCCAATTCTGGACTTATCCACTTCAAATACATTTCTGGACATTCCAAAATTCAAGATGCTAACTCTTCAGCATTTACTACCTATGCTAGGCAAAGATGCCTGGTTGGCAACTCTAGAGTTAAAAGAGGCTTACCTGCATATCCCAATCAGGGAATCTTGCAGAAGATACCTCCGCTTCAACCCAGGTTACTTGCATTACCAGATGTTCATCATGTTTCACTGCTGCAGTCATTACACTTGGGTTATCCTGCCATCAGGCGGTCCCGCAGTCGACCCGAGTTCCAAAGTTTTGGTCCGGCGTCAGTTGCTGTCACTTCTTCCGTGACGTCAGTCCGCCAGGGGTATACAAGATGCAACCGACGCCATTTTCTTCAGTCTTTCTTGCCGCGCGGTGCCCAAAGTAAAAGCAGGCAGACTCCTGAGATTTCAAATTCGACTTCAGATCCAAAGTCTTCTATAAAGCTAAGTACCCCATTGGGGAAACTTTTTCTTGCCTCAGACCGATGTCAGTAAGTTAATAATTGTATTTCTTGTGGGAAGCAAATACCTCATAAGGATTTTCATTCTTACGATATTCCATGCCTAGGCCCAGATCACGACATCACTAGTTGTTGGTTTTGTGCTAGATTTAACAAACGCACTAGTAAACATCGGTTTGATTTTGCACACCATTGTTTTGGCCGAAGGTTTAGTTATACCATGCCGTCGGAGCAACCGATGACCGAAATGCACAAAAAACATGAAGATAAAGATAAGGACAGGCATCCGAGGCCCAAAACTGACGACGAAGCCTCTTCTAGGCCAGTCGCCGGTTCGCCGGTTTTCAGTGAGGCGCTTTCACAGCCCCTGACACCCGCTACATCAGAGCCGCAGCTGACTCCCACGTGGAGTTGCCTAGGCCTCTGGATACTCAAGGTGTTGGGCCTACGGAGACTAACCCTTCAGATGGGTCCGGAGCTGCTGAGCAGGCATCGGCTTCTGAGGGTGTTTTCAGACCTACACAACTAACCGTTGCATCTACAGCCAAGTCTAAAGCAACTTTAAAGACAAAGAAGCAAGTACAGCATTCACTTGGACAGGCCTCCATGCCTAAAAAGCAGATGCTCAAAATGGCCGAAGACTTAATTACTCTGATCAGGGGTACCCATCCCCCTTCTGATAAAAGGCCTAGGCAGGATACAGACTATGATTCCTCTGACCAGATTTCTGTATATTCCGACTCCTCTTCAGACCAGGGATATTCCTTAGCCCCCTATGAGGACTCTGATGCTGAAGAATCTATTCCTTCAGCCTCTCCTCCTGAGGATTACTCTTTTGGGGAAACTTTACACACCATGAGGGAGCATTTTCACTGGGAGGGCCAGGATTATTCAGAGTCCAAGAAAAGGCTCAGAGATTTTCTTTTATTGCCTCAGCACAGGCCCCTTGCTATTCCGCCAGTGTTGGATATTGTGGACGATGTGTTCTCTGGATCCAGTTTAAATCCAGATTCTTTACCCTCTGCTCCAGTCAAGCCAGACAGGTACTACACAGTCCCTGACTCTCACAAATTTCTTTATAAAAACCCTGCTGCTGACCCAGAAACTATTTCCCAGGGTCCTAAAGGGGGTAAAGGCCTCCACAGCTATAAATCCAGTTCCCTCGGACAGGGATTCCAGAGCATTAGACAGATGGGGGAAGAAAGTTTACACCTCTGCAACTTTAGCAGTGAGGGCTTTAAACTGCCAGTTTCACATGCTTAAATATCAACAATATTTACTGTCTCAGTTAAAACAGAAAATGAGTACAAGTGCAGAACAACCTGACTTTAAGGAAATGCAGGATTTATTGCATGCAGCTGAACAAGTGGGAAAACATACTTTGCAATGTGGTTTTGATTCATTAGAAACTTCTTGTAGAGCAGCAGTTACAGGATCTGTGATTCGAAGGCATGCTTGGTTAAAGGAACAAACCTTACCAGATCATGTTAAGGTGAAATTATTAGATGCTTCTTTACAGCAAGATATTTTATTTGTTGTTAAAGCAGAGGAGGTATTAAAGAAAAAGGAGGATAAGGCAAAATCTATGCAAACAGCAAAGAATGTCTTACAGGTACAGCCTCCAAGATTTAGCAGAAATTGGCCTACGAAAAGTTGGTCCTTTCCAGTGTCAGACAGGCCACAAAGAGGCAGATACAGACGCCCAAGAGGCAGATCTCAGCCACAAGGATATTACAGACCACAACAGTGGGGTGCTTCAACACCCAAAGGAGGTGAGGACAAGTCACAACCTTACAGGAAACAATCTCAATGACTTTCCCCTTCCAATGCCAAACTCTACCCTGTTGGCAGCTTCCTTAGGGGGGAAACTAGCACTTTTTTCACAAAACTGGCAAACAATCACCCAGGACAAATGGGTGCTGAATATTGTGTCTCAAGGTTACAGGTTCCACTTTCACACTTTACCAAGGCTAAAAGGAATGCCAGACCTGCCACAAAATCAATGGGCAGAGGCACAAAAACAAATTACAGCCCTCATGGACATGAGAGCTATTCAAAAAGTACCACAGCAGGAGCAAGGACAAGGTTTGTTTTTACTCAAGACTCTTCCTGGTCCCCAGAAAGGACAAAGCCTGGAGACCCATTCTAGACCTTTTCACTCTAAATACTTACCTGGATGTTCCGAAATTCAAAATGTTGACACTACAGCAGCTCCTTCCCATGTTGGGCAAGAAAGCTTGGCTTGTTATTTAGGACCTCAAAGAGGCGTACCTGCATGTCCCTATCAGACAAAAATTGCAGAAGATACCTCAAATTCATAGCTGGTTCAATTCAGTACCAATTCTCTGCACTGCCCTTTGGCGTATCTACTGCGCCCAGGGTCTTCACAAAGTGCCTGGCACCAGTAATTGCATTTTGCAGACAAAAAGGAATTCAAATATATCCATACCTTGATGACTGCCTGATTCAAGCAGAAAGCAAGGACATTCTTCTAAAGCATCTGGCATTTGTAAAACAGTTAAGTTGCCTAGGGTACACAGTAAACAAAAAGAAATCAAAACTAGTGCCCTCACAAGAGATAATATTCCTGGGTGCCAGCTTAAATACAATGGCCGAGATGGCTTATCTCACGCCAGACAAACAAGGACAACTGACTCAGTATTTTCAATTGATGGCAACAAAGTCCCAACTCCCTGCAAGAAAAATTCTGCAGGCCTTGGGATTCACGGCATCCTGCATACTTCTAATTCCATATGCCTGACTGTATAAGGAAATTACAATGGTACCTAAAATGTCTTTGGACTCAACACTCTCACAGCTTGGAAACGGTAATACCATTAATTCCCTGCCTGCAACAGGAGTTTCGATGGTGGGCACAGGCATGTCACCTCAACAAGGGTCAGCCTTTCACTCTACCCACAGCCAGGCAGACTTTAACAACAGATGCTTTGGATTACGCCTGGGGAGCACACATGGCAGGAAAATATATTCAGGGCAAATGGACCACAAACCAAATGCATCTACACATCAATCAAAAAGAGATGTTGGCTGTACAAAATGCCCTAACAGCTTTCAAGGACCTTCTGCATCCAGGACAATTATTATTAAAGACAGACAACACCACAGTAATATGGTACATAAACAAGCAAGGGGGCACTCATTCTTACCCCCTATGCAGACAAGCCATGACCTTGTGGAACACAGCTCTAACTTATCAAGTTCATCTGCAAGCAGAATTCCTGCCAGGAAAGAAAAATACTCTGGCAGATGACCTAAGCAGAATCATCATGGATCCTCATGAGTGGAAATTAAATCCACAAGTTTTCAGAGTGATAATGCAAAAATGAGTGTGCCCGGACATAGATCTCTTTGCCTCCCCACTGAACTGCCAACTACAAAAATTCTGCATAAGGACTTATCACACACAAGCATGGAAAGTGGATGCTCTTTCATTCAGCTGGAAAGGCCTACACATTTATGCCTTCCCTCCTCTGCCTCTCCTCTCGAAGGTTCTCCTAAAAGCCAGACAAGAAAAAACACAGATGATTCTGATAGCTCCAGACTGGCCATGCCAACATTGGTACCCAATCTTAAAGAACTTAGCTCAAGGCCCACCTTGGATTTTGCCTCAAATTCCACACCTTCTAACTCAACGAAACAATCCGATCCTGCACAGTCAGCTCAAAACTTTATCCCTGGCTGCATAGCAGATTCATTAGCCAAACAGGCAACACCTCTCTCTAAAGCTGTTATGGATGTCATTTTGGAGGCCACGAGGCCTAGCACCAGGAAATCTTATTCAGAAAAGTGGAAGAGATTCTGTGCCTGGAACCAGGCTCAAAGCCTTGACCCTCTTGTCCTTAACATACCTCAGATTCTACAATATTTAACTGAGATGCTGGACAAAGGACTATCCTTCTCATCCATTAAGATCCAAGCTTCTGCCATCTCGGTTCATTACAGCACAGATCCTCCTATTTACTCTCATCCATTGCTAAATCAGTACCTCAGAGGGGCTAAAAACATAAGACCGCACCGGAGAGCACCAACACCTACTTGGGACCTCAATCTTGTCTTGGAAAAACTCACTTTACCTCCTTTTGAGCCAGCCAATACAGCAGAAATAAAATATATATCATGGAAAACTGCCCTGTTACTGGCAATAACCTCAGCACGAAGAGTCTCAGAAATACAGGCACTAATGGCAGTGGAGCCCTTCTTCATTTTTCACCAAGACAGGGTTTCCTTAAGAACAAACCCTTCATTTATGCCTGAGGTGGTATCCAGTGTGGCTCTTAACCAAACTATTCACTTGCCAACTTTTTATCCAAACCCCCAGAATAAAGGGGAGAGAATTCTACATTCCTTGGACATACACAGACAATTACGCTTCTACTTGGACAAAACAAAAGCTTTCAGGAAAACTGAGCAAGTGTTAATATCCTATGCTGCAAGATCACAGGGAAAGGCTATTTCAAAGCAGACCATTTCAAAGTGGATAGGACACTGTATCCGGTTCTGCTACACACAGCATGGGAAGCCTGTACCATGTAACATTAGACCACATTCCACCAGGGCAACTGCAACTTCTACTGCCTATCTTAGAGGAGTACCTACCAAGGACATTTTGGAAGCTGCAACTTGGAGTTCAGTGCACACCTTTACCAAGCATTACCACTTGCCTCTTTACTCCAGATCCAGAGCTGGCTTTGCCACTGCAGTGCTGCAGGGCCTCATAGCCACACCAAATCCTTTCTAGAACCAGCCACCCTGACTCAGCTTTGGGATTCTTCCCAAGTGTAATGACTGCAGCAGTGAAACATGATGAACATAGTACAGATGTTCTTCATCTCACATTGCTGCAGTCCTAACACTTGGGTAGTCCGCTGTCCCAGTCGGCCCGAATACCAAAGTATAAGGCTGACGTCGGTCAAGGCGCATTTGTCTGACATCAGGACGTCAGGGTACAAATGCGCATGACCGACGTCATATCCTCAGTCTTTTTTGCCGCATGGTCCGATGCAGAAGCAGTATTGCGAGTGCAGGTTGGCGTTCTGAAATTTTCTGAAGTCGGAGTTTCAGACCGAATCAAAGTTGGCTAAGTACCCGTTGGGAATATTTTGGTTTTTTCTTGCCTCAGTATTTAACCGGATGTCAGAAAAAGTGAATAACTGTATTTCTTGTGGGACACAGATACCTCATAGAGATTACCATACATTGTGTATACCTTGCTTAGGGCCTGAGCACGACGTTGTTGGCTGTCGCTCTTGTGCTAGATTTAACAAACGCACTATTAAGAGAAGATTAGATTGTGCCAGGTTAGTTTTTGGGAAGCGTTGTAATTACAACATGCAAAGCGCAAAGACAAAGCAGCGAAGCCTAGGGTAGAAGAACCGTCTGTCCCGGACGTCGGTTCTTTAGAGGGCTCGGTGGAGCCGGTGGTTCTACCAGAAGTTCCTTTGGATTCTCAGGGAGAGACTTTACTGTTACAAGATGTGTCCTCTCAGGAGGTAGGCCAGGCTGAAGGGGCTTCTCAGGTAGCTGTTCTCCCCTCCCTTCCTAAGGTGGTTAGGCCCTCCCCTTCTGTTTCCAAGGCTCCTTCTAGAGGCAGGCCAGGGTTAACTTCAGTGGGGTCTCCCTAGTTCTTCAGGGTCTCTGCCTAAGAAACATATGCTTAAAATGGCAGAAGATTTGATTACTATGATTAGAGGTTCTTTACCCCCCCCCTGATAAGAGGCCTCGGGTGGAACCTGAGCTTGAGAGTTTTGAGCAGTGTTCGGATGCTTCTGAGTCTTCGGCTGAAGACTTGCAGGAGTATCCTCCTTATTCTGATTCTGATGTAGATGACTCTACACCTTGCTTCTCCTCCTGAGGATTTTTCTTTTTCAGAGACTCTTCATTCCATGAGGGAGCATTTTAAATGGGAAGGTCAAGATTTCTCTGATTCTAGGAAAAGGCTTAGGGAATTTTGTTTCTACCCCAGCATAGGCCTTTAGCTATACCTCCTGTTCTGGATGTGGTAGAGGATGTTTTGCAGAGGCTTCCCTGAACCCTGATTCTTTGCCTCCTGCCCCAGTTAAACCGGACAGGTATTATAGAGTGCCTGAAGCTCATAAGTATCTTTTAAGAGTCCTAGGGCAGACCCAGAAACTGTTTCTCAGGGCCCTAAAGGGTTAAGGCTTCTGTTGTTAAAAATCCTGTTCCTTCTGATAAAGAGGCAAGGGCTTTGGATAGATGGGGAAAAGGTGTATACTTCTTCCACTTTAGCCATGAGGGCTTTGAATTGCCAGTTTCACATGTTGAAATACCAAAATTATCTCCTTTCACAATTGAAGTCTAAGGTAGATGCTCTGGCGGAAGGTATTGAGTGTAAAGAGTTGCAGGATTTGGTTCATGTTTCTGAACAGGTGGGTAAGCATTCCTTGCAATGTGGTTTTGATGCTGTACAGGCCTCTTCGAGGGTGGCAGCCACTGGTTCTGTTCTTCGCAGGCACGCCTGGCTGAGGGATCAGAATTTTGCTGAACATGTAAAGACAAGGATTTTAGATGCTCCTTTACAATCTGATGTGTTGTTTGGTGCCTGTGGAAACAGTTTTAAAGAAAATGGAGGACAAGGCTAAGTCTATGCAGACTGTTAAAGATTTTTTGCAGGTTCAGCCTCCAAAGTTTAGTAGAAATTGGCCTACTAAGGGGTGGACTTATCCTTCTTATGATTCTCAGTCTAGGGGTAGATCTAGACGTGGTAGGGGCAGAGCTCAAGGTTCTTTTAGGCCTAGAACAGGCAGTTCGCCTGCCCAGTCTTCTGGTGAGGGCAGGGGTCAGTCCTTTCGTAAGCAGACCCAATGACTTGCCTTTTCAGCTGCCAGAGCCTTCTCGTCTGGCAGCACCTTTGGGAGGAAGGCTGGCACTTTTCAAAGAAAATTGGAGTGTTATTACTCAAGACAGATGGGTATTGGATATCGTTCACCACGGTTACAGGTTTTATTTCCATACCTTGCCTCCATTCAAAGGCATGCCAGACATTCCTCCTATACAAAGAAAAGAGGCTCACAAGCAAATTTCTCTGTTGCTCCAGATAGGGGCCATTCAGCCGGTTCCTGTGCCAGAAAGGGGCCTAGGATTTTATTCTTGCCTGTTCCTAGTACCAAAAAAGGGGAACACGTGGAGACCAATTTTGGATTTGTCTATCCTCAACACTTATTTGGACATTCCCAAGTTCAAAATGTTGACGTTACAACAGCTTTTACCTCTGCTGGGCAAAGATCACTGGATGGTAACTTTAGATCTCAAGGAGGCTTACCTTCATGTGCCTATCAGACTCAGTTGCAGGAAGTATCTGCGTTCCGAGCTGGAAATTCACATTATCAGTTCTCTGCATTGCCCTTTGGCTTATCTACTGCCCAGAGTATTCACAAAAGTTCTGGCTCCAGTTGTAGCTTTTTCAGGCTAAAAGGAATACAAATCTATCCTTACTTGGACGACTGTCTGATTCTGGCTCAAGAAAAGGACGAGCTTCTTCAGCATCTGGAATATGTGATAGCAGTGCTAAGATGCCTGGGGTATTCTGTGAACGAAATAAAGTCCAGTCTAGTACCCTCTCAAGACATGTGCTTTCTGGGTGTGAGACTGAATACAGCAGCCCAGATGGCCTTTTAACCCCGGACAAACAAAAGAGTCTATCCCTTTACTTCCATCAACTATCTCATCAGTCCGTGCTGACTGCAAGGACAGTCCTTCAAGCATTAGGGTTCATGGCATCTTGTATTCTGGTGCTTCCCAATGCCAAACTGCATATGAGGAAGCTGCAATGGTATCTAAAAATGTATGGACACAGCACTGCCAGGATTTGGACACTGTCATTCCAATAATACCTTGCATTCAAAAGGAATTTTTGTGGTGGGCTCAGGAATGTCACCTAAACAAGGGACTCTCTGTGACCCGGCCAGAGGTGAGTCAGATTCTAACGACAGATGCCTCAGACATAGCTTGGGAGCTCATCTGAATGGAAAGTGGATACAAGACAAGTGGCCTGCCAGACTACAGCATCTACATATCAACATGAAGGAGATGTTAGCAGTCCAGTTTGCATTAATGGCTTTCAAGGAGTTACTTCTTCCAGGGCAGGTGTTGATTCTAACAGACAACACTACTGTCATGTGGTACATCAACAAGCAAGGGGGAACACATTCTTATCCTCTATGCAGGCAAGCAATGATTTTGTGGGAGACTGCGCTCAGCTTGCAGCTAAATCTACAGGCAAGGTTTCTGCCAGGAGCACAGAACTCCTTAGCAGATGTGTTAAGCAGGCAAATCATGGATCCCCACGAGTGGAAACTGGATCTTCATGTATTTTGACAATTGACAGTGTCCTGGGGAACTCCAGACATAGATCTGTTCGCTTCTCCACTAAACCACCAGCTGCCAAAGTTTTGCACGAAAAGGTTTCATCACACAGCTTGGAAAGTGGATGCTCTTTCGTTCAGTTGGGAAAATCTTCATGTGTATGCCTTTCCACCTCTGCCTCTCCTCCCAAAGGTACTCCTAAAGGTCAGACAAGACAAGCCAAGGATGATTTTGATAGCTCCAGATTGGCCTCGCAACACTGGTACCCATTACTGAGGAATCTGGTAAGGAAGCCTCCATGGCCTTTACCTTTAATTCCACACCTTTTGTCTCAGAGGGACGGTCATCTCCTCAATGTCAAGCTTCACTCTCTTCATCTAACAGCCTGGCATATTCTGTTTTGAACCACAGCAGGTCTCAACTTCCTCAACAAGTTTTGAATGTGATTATGGAAGCCAGAAGGCCTAGTACGTAAAGTGTATGCAGAAAAATGGAAGAGATTTTTATTTTGGAGTGCAGCAAAGGATTTGGATGTTTCTGAGCCTAATTTGAGTGTGGCTCTTCAATATCTTACTGAGTTATTGGACAAAGGTTTGTCTTTCTCTTCCATTAAGATTCATGCTGCAGCAATTTCAGCTCACTATGATTGTGACCCACCATTGTTTTCTCATCCTTTGTTCAAGCAATTTCTTAGAGGGGCAAAGAATATAAGACCCCCACATAGAGCTCCTACTCCTGCTTGGGACCTCAATTTTGTGTTGGAGAAACTTACTCTACAACCTTTTGAGCCTGCGGCTACTGCTGAATTGAAATACTTGTCATGGAAGACTGCTTTTTTGTTGGCCATTACTTCTGCAAGAAGGGTTTCTGAATTGCAGGCCCTTATGGCGGTTGAGCCTTTTCTGATTTTTCATAAGGATAGGGTATCATTACGTACTAATCCTTCATTTATGCCTAAGGTGGTTTCTAGTGTGGCTTTAAACCAAACTATTCATTTGCCTACTTTTTATGCAAATCCCCAAAATAAGGGGGAAAAGATTTTGCACACTTTAGATGTACACAGGCAGTTGCGTTATTATTTAAGCAGGACTAGGGATTTTAGGCAGTCTCAGCAGTTGTTTGTTTCTTTTGCTTTGAGTTCCCAGGGCAAGCCTGTGTCAAAACAAACTATATCTAAGTGGATTGGGTTTTGCATTGCATTCTGTTATTCCCATCATGGCAAGGAGATTCCAGCTGGGATTAGGCCTCATTCCACGAGGGCTACTGCCACTTCAACAGCATTTCTAAGGGGTGGCAACTAAGGATATTTTGGAGGCAGCTACTTGGAGTTCAGTGCATACTTTCTCCAAGCATTACCACCTTCCTCTCTATTCTAAATCCAGGGCTGGTTTTGCCACTGCTGTGTTGCAGGGCATTTTGGCAGCTCCTGCTTCATTATAGTTTAGCCATCCTCCCTTACCTCTGCTTTGGGATTCTACCCAAGTGTTAGGACTGCAGCAATGTGAGATGAAGAACATAGTACAGTTTTGTACCTACCATAAATGTAGATGTTCAAGATCCACATTGCTGCAGTCCAATTTACCTCCCTCCTTCCCTCTGTGTTTAGGGGTGGTTGTGTGGGTGGGGTTCTATTTTGTAAATTTGTATATATTGTACATATATTAGGTACAGGAGTGTTTGGTGTTTTTGGTTTTGGCCTTATCTTTTAGGGTCTTCTGACATCTGGGGCAAGAAAAGACTGAGGATATGACGTCGGTCATGCGCATTTGTACCCTGACGTCCTGATGTCAGACAAATGCGCCTTGACCGACGTCAGCCTTATACTTTGGTATTCGGGCCGACTGGGACAGCGGACTACCCAAGTGTTAGGACTGCAGCAATGTGGATCTTCGAACATCTACATTTATGGTAGGTACAAAACTGTACTTTTTGTACCTACCATAAATGTAGATGTTCGAGTGTCTTCACTGCTGCAGTCCTGGTTACCCACCCGCCTTCCCCTCTTTCTTAGCTGGGTCTTATCTATAACTATCTACACTATACTTTCTATGTGGTGGATTTGCTGGCTACTAAAGGTTATGTTTTTACCTTATGTATGTTTTGTAAGCAATATGTATTGCCTATCTTTTTGGGGGCACCTGACATCTGGGGCAAGAAAAACTGAAGAAAATGTCGTCGGTTGCATCTTGTATACCCCTGGCGCACTGATGTCAGGGAAGAAGTGACAGCAACCGACGCCGGACCAAGACTTTGGAACTCGGGCCGACTGCGGGACTGCCTGACGACAGGATAACCCAAGTGTAATGACTGCAGCAGTGAAGACACTTAAACATCTACATTTATGGTAGGTACAAAACTGTACTTTCTCTGCACTGCCCTTTGTCTTATCTACTGCTCCCAGGGTCTTCACAAAGTGCCTGGCTCCAGTAATTGCATTTTGCAGGGAAAGAAATATTCAAATGTATCCATACCTAGATGATTGTCTAATTCAGGCAGAAAACAAGGACATTCTTCTAAAGCATCAGGCATTTGTAAAAAGGGTACTAACTTGTCTAGGGTACACCATAAACGAAAAGAAATCACAACTGGTACCCTCTCAAAAAATTACATTCCTGGGTGCAAGCTTGAATACAACTGCCCAGATGACTTGCCTTACGCTAGAAAAGCAAATTCAATTGGTGACGTACTTCAAACAGGTGGCCAAAAACACCCTGCTATCTGCAAGGCAAATTCTGCAGGCCATGGGGTTCATGGCCTCCTGCATTCTTCTAATTTTTATATGCAAGACTGCATATGAGGAAACTTCAGTGGTACTTAAAAAGTTTATGGAGTCAACATTGTCACATCCTGGAAACAATGTTTCCTATTACACCTTGCCTGCAACTTGAGTTCGTATGGTGGGCAGAAGCCTGCCACCAAAACAAGGGACTGTCATTCCCTCCACTCCCTGCTGCCCAAACCCTAACTACAGATGCATCAGACTATGCTTGGGAGGCTCATCTGGCAGGGAAGTTCATTCAGGGCAAATGCAGCCCAAATCAAATGCACCTACATACTAATCAGAAAGAGATGCTAGCTGTACAGAATACTCTGACAGCCTTCAAGGATTACCTTCATCCAGGACAACTAATGATAAAGACAGACAATACCACAGTTATCTGGTACATAAACAAGCAGGGGGGTACACATTCCTACCCCCTTTGCAGACTAGCCATGGCATTGTGGAACATGGTCTTGACTTATCAGATACAACTACAAGCTCAATTCCTGCCAGGAAAGCTAAATACTCTGGCAGATGAACTAAGCAGAAATCTTATGGACCCACATGAATGGAAACTGGAACCACATATTTTCAACATGTTGACACGCAAATGGGGGAGCCCAGACATGGATCTTTTTGCCTCACCCCAGAACTATCAGTTGGACAAATTCTGCACAAGAGTTCATCACAAAAAAGCATGGAAAGTGGATGCTGTACCATTCAGTGGGAAAAACTATCAGTCTATGCTTTTTCCCCTCTGCCTCTGCTCTCCAAAGTCCTACTAAAAGTCAGACAGGACAAACCAAAAATGATTCTGATTGCACCAGACTGGCCTCGCCAACACTAGTACCCACTCCTGCGCAGTGTGTCACACCTTCCTCCATGGCACCTGCCTCAGACACCTTACTTACTGTCTCAGCAGAACTACCCAATTCTGCACACTCTGCTCCAAACTCTGGATCTTGCAGCGTGGCTAATCAACTAATTTCATTTTTGACATCTCTCAGCAAACCTGTGATGGATGTCATTTTGGAGGCTAGAAGGCCTAGTACTAGAAAATCTTATGCTGACAAATGGAAAAGATTCTGTGCCTGGAATCAATCACAAGGAATAAGCACAGCAATGCCCAATATTCCTCAGATTCTGCAATACTTAACTGAGATGCTTCACAAGGGCCTATCTTTTTCTTCCATAAAAATCCATGCGTCTGCCATTTCAGCTCATTACAATACAGAACCTCCCCTCTTCTCTCATCCTCTGCTAAAGCAGTATCTGAGAGGGCCGAAAAATTTAAGACCTCCCAGGAGAGCTCCAACCCCTGCATGGGATCTCAATTTTGTTTTGGAAAAACTCGCTCTCCCTCCTTTTGAGCCAGCCGATACTGCGGAACTAAAATTTCTCTCTTGGAAAACAGCTTTCCTTTTAGCAGTCACTTCAGCTAGAAGGAATTCAGAATTACAGGCTCTTATGGCAGTGGAGCCTTTCATTATTTTTCATCCGGACAGAGTGGCTCTCAGGACCAATCCATCTTTTATGCCTAAGGTGGTATCCAGTGTGTCTCTTGATCAGACCATTCATCTGCCAACTTTCTTTCCCTATCCACAGAACAAGCGTGAGCGAATTCTGCATTCATTGGATGTACACAGACAACTCAGATTCTACTTAAACCGGACAAAATCTCTAAAAAAAATCTGAACAACTGTTGGTGGCATTTTCTGCAGGGACAGAGGGAAAGGCTATTTCAAAGCAGACTATTTCCAAATGGATAAGCCATTGTATTCATTTCCGCTATGTGCACCATGGTAAACCTATCCCCAGGGGGATCAGATCTCATTCCACCAGGGCTGCATCTACTTCAGCAGCCTTTCTCAGAGGGGTTCCTACCAGAGACATTCTAGAAGTTGCTACCTGGAGCTCAGTTCATGCGTTCACCAAACATTACCATTTACCTCTCTTCTCTAAATCCAGAGCTGGCTTTGCCACTGCTGTCCTGCAGGGCTTTATCGCTGCTCCTAATGCTGTATAAATCCATCCTCCCAACTATAGCTTTGGGATTCTACCCAAATGTAATGACTGCAACAGTGAAACACGAAGAACATAGTACAGTTGTGTACATGTACCATAAATGTAGATGTTAGAGTGTATTCACTGTTGCAGTCCTGGTTACCCACCCTCCAACCCCGTTTTTCTCTTACTGTACCTCTCCTTTCTTTTACTATGCTAAAAGCCTTTTTGGTGTATTTGCTTTTGTTTGGAGGTATATTTTGTGTGTTTTAAATTATATATATATATATATATTATATATATATATTTTACTCCCCATTTGAGGGACACCTGATATCTGGGGCAAGAAAAACTGATGTAATGGCGTCAGCTGCATGTTTTATACCCCTGATGACTTGACGTCATGGAAGAAGGGACAGCAACCGACGCAGGACCCAAGACTTTGTTAATCAGGCCGACTGAGGGATACCTGCCAGTAGATTACCCAAATGTAATGACTGCAACAGTGAATACACTCGAACATCTACATTTATGGTAAGTGTACACAACTGTACTTTACACTGCAGGCAGAGCCTGATGTTCTTCGTGTTTCACTGTTGCAGTCATCACATTTGGGTTATCTGCTTGCAGTAGCCCTCAGTCGGCCTGATTGTCAAAGTCGTGGGTCCTGCGTCGGTTGCGGTCTCATCATCTGTGACGTCAGGTAGTCAGAGGTATAAAACATGCAGCCGACGCCATTACATCAGTCTTTCTTGCCGTGCAGTGCCCGAAGCAGAAGTAGTTCACAAGTGCCAGTCGGCCGACTCCTGAAATTTTAATTTTTGAGTTTCAGAACCAAAGTCTTCAACTAAAGCTAAGTACCTCGTTGGGGAAACTTTTTCTTGCTCTAAACCGATGTCAGTAAAAGTCAATAATTGTATTTCTTTGTGGAAAGCAAATAACTCAAAGATTTTCATTCGTACTGTATTCCTTGCCTAGGCCTTGACCACGACGTACCTTGCTGTCGGTTTTGTGCTTTATTTAAACAACGAAGTATTCGTCGTCGGTTCATTTACTCTTCTAAATATTTTGGTACTCAGTTCAGTTATCCAGATATGTCTTCGGTAAGCCACCCGAATAAAGACATTCCAAAAAATGCAAAGATAAAGACAGCGACAGGCCACCTAGGTCCAAAGCTACCAATGACGCTTCTCCTAAGCCAGTCGCCAGTTCGCCGGTACTCAGTGAGGTGCGTTCACAGCCCCTGATACCTGCTACTTCAGATTTGCAGGCCTCTACTGAGACCCATTAGGTGTCCAGTATGCTGCGAGATGCTTCAACTATGGAACCTGCGAATGTCTCTACCTTGGCAAGGGTCCTGAACCGCTGTGCAGGCACCGGCTTCTGTGGGTGCATTCAGACCTACTGACTTGCATATTAAACCGACGCCATCTTCTTCTTCAAGGCCTAACACTCAAACCATGACTAGAAAATCAACGCCCATACCGCATGGTCAGGCCTCTATGCCTAAAAAAACAAATGATAAGAATGGCTGAAGACCTTATTACTTTAATCAGCGGAAGCCAACCTTCCTCCTCTAAGAGACCTAGGACTGAATTTGCTTATGATATTTCTGACCAGGATTCTGAAATTTCTGTTTCTTCTGATGACCAGGATTTACCCTTGTCTACATATGAGGATTCTGATGCAGAGGACTCTATTCCCTTTACCCCCCCCCCCCCCGAGGATTTCTCTTTTGGTGAAACCTTTCATACTTTTAGGGAGCATTTTCGCTGGGAAAGCCAGGATTACTCTGATTCTAAAAAGAGGCTTAGGGATTTCTTACTCCTGCCTCAACACAGGCCTTCAGATATCCCTCCTGTACTAGACATTGTTGATGATGCCTTTTCAGAATCTAGCTTGGCCCTTGATTCTTTACCTCCTGCTCCCAGAAAACCTGATAGTTATTACAGGGTTCTTGACTCTCACAAGTTCCTTTTTAAAAATCCTACTGCGGATCCTGAGACAGTCTCACAGGGACCCAAGGGCATTAAGGCTACTACTGCCAGAAATCCTACCCCCTCTGATAGAGATTCCAGGGTGCTGGATAGATGGGGTAAGAAGGTATACACTTCTGCAACCTTGGCCATTAGGGCCTTAAACTGCCAGTTTCATATGTTAAAGTATCAGCAGCATATTATTGGATTGCTTAAACAGAAAATTATGTTGATTTCCTGACTGTGCTGAAAATAAGGATTTAATGCATTCTGCTGAACAAGTTGGAAAGCATACTTTGCATTGTTGTTTTGATTCACTAGAGGCATCTTGCAGGGCTGCTGTCACTTGGTCTGTACTTAGAAGGCATGCTTGGCTTAAGGAGCAATCCTTGCCAGATCATGTTAAAGCTAAATTGCTGGATGCTCCCTTAAATCAGGACCGCCTGTTTGGCAACAAAGCAGAAGTAGTACTTAAAAAGATGGAGGAAAAAGCTGAATCTATGCAAACTGTTAAACGATTTCCTACAACTGCAGCCTCCAAGATTTAGTAGGCATTGGCCCTCTTAAGAATTGGTCCTTTCATGCCTCTTCCAGGCCTTCTCAGTCCAAACCCAGATCCAACAGAACACCCAGGCTTCAGTCCCAGGGTACGCACAGGACTAAGCAGTGGGGGGCTCCCACTTCCAAATCAGGGAGTGGTAAGACTCCCCCCTATGGTAAGCTGTTTCAGTGACTTAACTTTAAAACTTCCAAGCACTTCTCAACTGACTGCTCCTTTAGGGGGAAAGATTGCTCTGCAGGCAAAAACTGGGAACTCATTACCCAGGACAAATGGGTTTTAAATATAGTTTCCCCAAGGATACAGATTTTACTTCCACACGTTACCAACCCCAAAAGGGTGGCCAGATCTACCCCCAAATCAGTGGGCAGAGGCTCAAAAGCAAGTACACTCTCTCTCTTAAGCATAAGGGCTATTCAAACTGTACCAGAAGAGGAAAAGGGACAAGGTTTCTACTCTAGACTTTTCGTGGTACCCAGGAAAGACAACTCATGGCGTCCTATCCTTGACCTTTCTATCCTAAACACCTTTTTGGTGATCCCAAAATTCAAGATGCTAACTCTTCACCAGTTGCTTCCTATGCTAGGCAAGGATGCCTGGTTGGCAACACTGGATTTAAAGGAAGTCTACCTGTACATCCCAATCAGGGAATCTTGCAGAAGATACCTATGCTTCAAAGCAGGCTGCATGCACTATCAGTACTATGCACTGCTTTTTGACTTGTCTACTGCGCCCATGGTATTCACAAAGTGCCTAGCTCCAGTCATTGCATTTTGCAGTCAAAGAAATATTCAAATATACCCATACCTGGACGATTGTCTAATTCAGGCAGAAAGCCAGGACATGCTTTTGAATCATCTGGCATTTGTACAAAAGGTGATAACTTGTCTGGTGTATACCATAAATGAAAATAAATCACATATTGTACCCTGTCAACAAGTTATATTCCTGGGAGCAAGCTTGAACACAACTTCCACGATGACTTTCCTCACGCCAGAGAAACAAATTCATTTGACAACTTACTTCAAACTAATGGCCACAAAAACCCTGCTATCTGCAAGGTAAATGCTGCAAGCCTTGGGGTTCACGTCCTCTTGCATTCTACTAAATCCATATGCAAGACTGCATATGAGGAAACTACAGTGGTATCTAAAAAGCCTGTGGTGTCAACGTTCTCAGGATCTAGAAGCAATGATTCCTGTCATACCTTGCCTACAGTTAGAGTTCCTTTGGTGGGCAGAGGCCTGCCACCAAAACAAGGGACTACCTTTCACTCTACCCACTGCCACCCAAGCCCTAACAGCAGACGCATCAGACTATGCATGGGGGCTCACCTGGCAGGGAAGTGCATTCAGGGCAAATGGAACCCAACACAAATGCACCTGCATATCAATCAAAAAGAAATGTTAGCTGTACAGAATGCTCTGACAGCCTTCAAGGACCACATTCTTCCAGGACAATTAATGGTAAGGATGGACAACACCACTGTTATGTGGTACATAAACAAGCAGGGGGGTACCCATTCTTTCCCCCTCTGCAGACTAGCCATGGCTCTGTGGAACACAGCCTTGAGCTACCAAGTGCGTCTACAGGCTCAATTCCTGCCAGGAAAGCTAATTACACTGGCAGACGAACTAAGCAGAACTCTGATGGACCCACATGAGTGGAAACTGGAACCAAAGACTTTCAACATGTTGACAAACAAATGGGGGAGCCCAAATATAGACCTGTTTGCCTCTCCCCAGAACTACCAATTGGAGAAATTCTCCACACGGACTTCCCACAAACAAGCTTGGAAAGTGGATGCCCTGTCCTTCAACTGAAAAAAGTTTATGCCATTCCTCCTCTGCCTCTCCTCTCCAAAGTGCTATTAAAGATCAAACAGGACAAACCAAGAACAGTACTGATTGCACCAGACTGGCCACACCAACACTGGTACCCCTTCTTGCGCAGTGTGTCACTGCTGGCTCCATGGTACTTGCCTCAGACCCCCTACCCTGCTGTCACAGCAGGAGGGCCAGATTCTGCACCCTCAGATTCAAACCCTGAACCTGGCAGCCTGGCTAATTACCTAATCTTTCCATTACCATCCCTCAGTAAACAAGTGTTGGATGTCAATTTGGAGGCAAGGAGGCCTAGTACTAGAAAATCTTATGCTGAAAAATGGAAAAGATTCTGTGCCTGGAATCAAACTCAAGGGATGGGCACGGCAGTGCCCAATTTACATCAGACTCTTCAATACTTAACTGAGATGCTTCACAAGGGCCTTTATTTTTCCTCCATCAAAGTTCATGCCTCAGCCGTTTCAGCTCATTACAACACAAAACCACCCCTCTTCTCTCATCCACTGCTCAAGCAGTTCCTCAGAGGGGCCAAAAACTTAAGACCACCCAGGAGAGCCCCTATTTCAGCCTGGGACCATAACTTTGTATTGGAAAAACTCACTCTACCTCCTTTTCAGCCTGCTGCAAGTGCAGAGTTAAAATTCCTTTCTTTGAAAACAGCCTTCCTTTTAGCAATCACTTCAGCAAGAAGCGTATCTGAATTACAGGCTCTTATGGCAGTGGAGCCTTTCATCATCTTTTATGTGGACAGGGTGTCCCGGAGGACCAATCCCTCCTTCATGCCCAAGGTAGTCTTCAGTGTGGCTCTTAATCAGTCCATTCATTTGCCAACCTTCTTTTCTAATCCACAGAACAAAGGGGAACGGATACTGCACTCCTTAGATGTGCACAGATAACTTAGATTTTACTTGGAGAGGACTAAACCTGAAAGGAAATCTGAACAACTGCTGGTGGCATTTGCTGCAGGGGCAGAGGGAAAGGCTATTTCAAAGCAGACTATTTCCAAATGGATAAGCCATTGTATTCGTTTCTGCTATATGCACCATGGGAAAACTATCCCCCAGGGGATCAGATCTCATTCCACCAGGGCTGCATCTACTTCTGCCTTTCTCAGAGGTGTTCCTAACAGAGACATTCTAGAAGCTGCTACCTGGAGCTCAGTTCATACGTTCACCAAGCTTTACCACTTACATTTCATCTCTAAATCCAGAGCTGACTTTGCCACTGCTGTCCTGCAGAGCCTTATAGCTGCTCCTAATGCTGTATAAATCCGTCCTTCCAACTTTAGCTTTGGGAATCTACCCAAATGTAATGACTGCAACAGTGAAACACAAAGAACGTAGTACAGTTGTGTACACTTACCATAAATGTAGATGTTCGAGTGTATTCACTGTTGCAGTCCCCTGTTTTCCTCTTATGCATAGTAAAAGCAGAGGTATAGTAAAAGCCTTGTTGGTGTATTTGCTTTTGTTTGGAGGTATATTTTTTGTGTTTTAAATTTTATATATATATATATATATATATATATATATTTTTTTTTGCTACCCATTTGGGGGGCGCCTGACATCTGCGGCAAGAAAAACTGATGTAATGGCGTCGACTGCATGTTTTATACCCCTGACGACCTGACGTTGTGGAAGAAGGGACAGCAACCGACGCAAGACCCAAGACTTTAATCAGGCCGACTGAGGGCAACCTGCCAGCTGGTTACCCTAATGTAATGACTGCAACAGTGAATACACTCGAACATCTACAGTTATGGTAAATGTACACAACTGTACTTTTTTAATCTCTCTTTATGCTCCTTTGCCTTCATTTTAGACTTTTTGTTTCCCTTATTACCCCTTCGTAATGACAACTATACCTTCCCACTGCGTCATTTTTTTGCATTAATAAAGCCGAAAAAAGAAAAATTCTAACATATACTGGGTATTCCCCACAGGGAAATGTATTGTTGGGAGACTTTTTAGCCACAGGTAAAGTTGCCACAGTATTTAAATTAGCTTTGTCAAGGAATCACCCAAACATCTACCCCTATAAAAGGACACTCTGGGAGACTTTTCCAGTAAATTAGTAAGCATGGCATTTTATACCAACACACACGAATATTTCTTCACCAACCCCATTGCCTCATTGGACAACAGACTATGCTGTGTTATGGAACAGACTCTCCTTGTAGCAGTAATCACAGTGCCTCTTCCAGTGGGACATAGGTTGCACTAATGCATATTGATTTGGAGTTGTTTAGCGTGAGGTAACAAATCAGGATTTTAGCATTGTTTATCTGTTTGGTGGGGGGGTTCTAGTGGTTTTGCCCTGCTTTTAGGTTATTTACAAAGAGAATAGCTATGCCTCCTACTGATTTTCCTTTCTTCTCAGTATTGAGTATATCATGTCTATATTAATTGTGCGAAATACATATTCATCGAATGTCTTCTGCGAACATCTGCAGAAAATCACTTAGCGAACTGCGGAATTTTTCCCACGGTTCGCAAACACTTGCCCACCAAATCAAATCCACCCAAGTGGGGGCTGTGTCCCTCACATACCCCAACTATATATACCAACCCCGAGATCGCACTACAGTGGGGAAAGAGGCAAAGTTTAGGTGATGGCCAAGTGTTTGCGAACCACAGTTCACTGAAGTGATTTTAGGCGGTTGTTCGCGGAAGACGTTTTGAATGACTACATCTTTTGCTGAATTAATATAGACCCATTATATCCTGGGGGTATGATTTCTCCATATTTTATATTTTCCTTTAGCAAGTTTCAACTATTACATTGGGGGAGTGGATTGTTAACCAGACATGGAATTCATTGACTTAATTACACAAACTTTTGAAGTTTATATATTGGTAAAGAGCAGGCCATCATGTTGTTGGAGATGGGAGTAGGTGGGATGTTATTGGGTTGAGTGTCGTGTATTTTAGTGGATTCTTGATGGACCTGGGTAAGGATGGATATCTCCACTTAGCTTAAGAATAGTCGCTAAATAGATGTTGTAAAGTACAATTTTAAGTCTGGATTTTTGTTTGGTGTTTAACATTGGGTTTGAAAGGTTTTGGTTACAAAATTTGTTTTTTGTAAGAGCTGTGTACTGCATGGGTTAGCAGACATAAAAGTGCGAATTATTTGAGAGTATGGTTTGTATAAGGATCGATTGATTGATTGTGAAAGTAAATGGAATGATGGTAGGTTATAGTATGGGCTAGTGTAGTGAGGATGTGGATAACCAGAAGTGGAAGATGTATTGTAGTACTAGAGTATATGGAGCTGACTTGTAGGTAAGGTTGTTTTTGTGGGTTGAGAGTGATAGTGAGGGTAGGGAGGATTTAGAGTTGCAGGATGATCCATTATGTTGAAGAGTGTGGGTAGAATAGTAGAGTTGCTAGTGCTGAAGAGGGAAGAGATAGTAATAGACCAGGTGGAGGGAGTGGATGATCTAGATATAAATCATATAGTAGGAATGGTGTGCCCTGTGTGCAAGGAGGTGCGGCGAGTGTTGGGAGGGTTGTGTTTTAATGACTGGTTAGGGGGTTAGGGTAGCTATTACAGTTGAATTTTAGTGGTTGTATTGGTAGGTGGAGTTTGTATGGGTAGAAGTTTCGAAGTAGTGGGGAGGGTGGGAATTAGGAGTTAGGGTGTGGGTGTGGAATGAGCCCTTGCATTAGCGAGGGTGAACAGTGTGGGTTGGTCATGTTCCTGGGACAGGGACTGTTAAGAAAACTGTTTATTGAAGTGACAGCCAAATGTGGTATTTTAAAGTACTACCTACACTAATGAGGACTTCAGTTGTGTTTTCATCTTAAGTTAGAGCAAAAATTGTTAATGAAAATGGTTAGAAGTGGCTTGAATAGGATTACTGAGCAGGGTTTTTGAGCACTGGGCTTCCTGTTGAGCTACTTTTTGGGCCATTTACATACAGGTTTTAAGTACAGAAGAAAGTTATACATTTGAACATACTCTACTAACATGTAGCAGCAGTTTTGTGGCTTTTCTGGAATCCAGGTTGATTCGTTGTCTTCATAGGAGGTTTATTTCTCTTTTGAGAAACTAACAGCCAGTATGTCCTCAATATTTTAATGATGAGGACAAGAAAGATGACTCTTATCTGGAGAGGAAAGAGAGAGGTTTTGTTATTCAACAGAGAAGTATAAAAAGTAAAGGAGACCAGCAGAAGTTATCACAAATATAGACTATGGCTATGTTCTCATTTTTTTACATATCTGGCCATTTGAATGGCAAGTTTTAAGTCAGGCAGTTGTACATGGAGGTAGGAAGAAGAGTAGGTGCAATAGATGTAAAAATAAAAGGGAGAATGATAAGTAGACAGAGTACATCAAGTTAATTAATTATTAAGGCACCCCCACAGTACCACAGACACACCAGTTAACAGCAATGCAGAAAGCTGTTTAATAGAAAAAAACAAGACAAGTTCCTCATCTGCAGGAAAAGCAATTATATGCTTCTAAGAGCAAAGTTAATACATTTATGACTGTTTTGCTCTCTCACAGATATTTACTGAGCCCATGTAACATAGAAAAGTCACTGTAAATATCTACAGGTCATCAACTTAAACTAAAAATTCTTCTTTCTTAGAACGTGAGGTTATCTGGGCTACAGTAGGTGAGTCAGGAGAAGTTATGAAGGATTGAAAAGATTTGAAAAGATTCACAGGTAAGATTCCACAATTACAGATATTTAAGGGAGAAATTCGATTGTTTTGTATTTTTATTTATTTAATCTTTGTTGAGCAGCTAGGTGGACTGGTCCAAGACAGGTGAATTTCTTGGTTACAGTCAGGGTGTCCCACAGGGCTCTGTCCTAGGCCTTTACTTGTTTAGATTGTGTCTTTTAGGCCTAACTTTTTCATCTAAGGTGTTCTACACCTATATGCAGACGACCTGAAATTGGGTAAACTGATTACACGTGTTAACAGTTAAGGCACGTCTGCAAAATAACTTGACTAAATTGACCATTTGGGCACAGGAGAATAATATGCTAAATACATCAAAAACTAAGAATATAAGATTTGGGATACATAAATTAAAAGGTGAATATTTAATACAGCACACAGTGATTGAAACTGTAGACTCATTTAAGGATCTGGGTATATGAGAAGATTAATCAATGAGTTTTTCTAATTATATCAACCAGTTGGTTAATGATAGTTATAGAACTATAGGTTGTATAAAAAGATTTCTAAAGTCTAGGAAATCAAAAATGATGAAGTCATTATTTGTTAGTTGCGTTAGACCCAAGCTTGAGTATGGGATATAACAATATGGAAACCTATAAGAAAACAAGCATGAGTAAACTGGAAAGAGTATGACGGAAATATTCCAAGGGTGTCCGTGGATGTGAAAATTTAAGTTATTATGAAAGACTAAAATATCTGAACTTGTGCAGTCTCTCTTACAGATATCTAAGAGGAGATCTTATTCAGGTGTACAGGACATTTAGAGACCACTACCTGTGGGAATGCGTGGGGTTATCAAAACGTAATAGAGAATCATCAGACAACCTATGTAGAAGATTCTATAGGAATGAGAAGTGTACTAATTGGTTCTCTGACAGAGTAGTTGATACATGGAACAGACTACCAAATTACATTAAAGCAAGTACTAGCTTAGATATTTTTAAGAACAGCATGGACACTTGTTATGGGAACAAGTGTTTTGGTGTATTGGCAAGCTTAAAAGGGCATTAATACCAGTGCTTGAAATATGTGTATGTATGTAAGATCCTTTTTTGACCATGACTTGGTTGCTCAGACATTGCACAACACATATGATGGACTTAATTGGTTTACAATACAGTTGACATACAGTGTAGAGGTACGTTATTAGGCACTTTGTTATACAATTTCATAAACTTGATACTGTTCAACAGCCTGTCACAGAACATACATGGAAATAATATAACATAGATTTACAGTACAGTTGATATACAGTATAGAATCTATGAAGCATTTTATAATTTATGAGCAGAGTATGAAATGTTTAAGGAAAAATGTCAGAAAGTGTATATTTTGATGGAAGTAGAAGTTGGAAAACAAAAATAAGGATATAGATTGTGAATAAAAAAAATGTAGTATGAAGTGTGCCAGACAAGGATGTCCTGTGTCCCCCTATCTTTTTAATGTATACATTGAACCCTTTTTCTCCTCATTTCTCAGAAAACTTTCCACCATATCCCCAATATCTTTAACACAAAAATTACCCTAGTGGCTTTCGCCGATTATCTAAATCTTTACTACTCACTACCTAATTCAGACCTCCAGAAACTGCTATCTGCTATAGACACCTTTTCAACTTTCACAAATTACAAGCTAAACCTAAAGAAAACAAATCATCTTCCCTATTAACTCCCTCTGTCAGCTTCCCACATACTCCTTAGCAGCTAATATTAAAACTAGCCATTCATTAAAATATCTAGGAATATCCTTCCACCAAGATCTTAAACAATCATATACAAATAACATTATTAATCTCTGGTCGAACATACATTATATTGGCAAATGGGCAAAACTTCAACTTCAATTCTTGGCTAAAATAGCCGCAATCAAAATGAATCCAATACCCAGATTTCTATATGTATTTAATGCCTCCAAAACCATTATCAACCTAAAACTTTTAAAAACTATTCACTCCACAATTTCTAAATTTATTTGGGTCCCCAAATCTGTCAGAATCAGTTATAATAAATTGACCTACCATAAAGACTATGGAGGGTTAGGGCTGCTGGACTTTAAACTCTACTATGGTACAATAAACTGTAATAGACTAATAAAAGTAGCCGACCACACCCCTTCATCACAACAATGGTTTCCAACCTGGGTCAAACTGTTAAGCTACTATGTCAAAACACTATCCATAAATCCCAGAGCCCTCCCTTTCCTTTACAACGAAAAATTAAAAAATCCTAAAATACACCCAATCATTAAACATAAAATCACTATCGTACAAAGGATGTTCAAATCATTAAATCTATATTATGCATCCACTTCCCTGCCACCTATCCACCTTAACCCCAATCTCAAAATGCATAACAACATGATTAACCTAAACTATTATCCCCTCCTCAAGAAACTAACCATCTCTGATATATTTCCCTTCAAGAACAGTACTATCACTGAAATGAGAACACAATTAAAGCTCCCTAAAAGCTATACAATCATTTTAAGGCAAATTTGAGACCTTAGCCAATACATCATAAACAATCCTGATATCAATGCAAATGACATTCAAACCTGTAAACCCATATGGAAGCTCCTATCCTCAAACAAAAAATGCTATCTAACTCCTACAGACTTATTCTGTCAATCAAAACGCAAAAATTAGTTATTTATTCTAGTTACTAGAAGGAGATCGATCCTTCAATTACAAACAACTCAAGCGATCCAGCTTACCTCTAAACTTATTCCCCTTAAAAAACATAAACATACACAGATCATGATACTTCATAACGCCTATCTCACTCCAGTCATTATAAATAAAATATACACAACCACCTCTCCATTCTCTTCTTATTGTGATAATTACAAGGCTGATCTACTACACATCTTCTGGAGCTGCAAATGCACCTACAAGCTATGGTGCTTACTTAGAATCCAACTAGAAAACCCGGGTATGAAAAGTCCACCTTATCTTGGAAACTAGCTCTGCTACATATCCCCACAGGCCAGACTAAACTACAAACACGAGTATTAATAACACTAGTTTCTTTAATTAAATACTACATTACATTGGAAGGATAGAGCATCACTCACATGGGAGGGTTTCAAACAATTAACTACCAAACACCTACTAGCTCACAAATATTTAACCTACACTGAGAAATCCCACACTCACTGTACAGAATTTTGGAAATACCTTTTTGAACATATTCTAGCTTGAAGTTGGTATATGTAGTCAATGATGGAATTTTGGCATATGTGTAAATAGTTCTTACTGTTCTGCATTTATTTTTATTATTCAGCAATGTATTCTCTGGTCATATTACTACCTATTAATATTTCTACATTTCACTTTATCTGTTTTCACCAAAAAAAAAAAAAGAAGTAAGATTTTATACAAAAAAAAATGTACTGTGAAGCAAAGATAAAGATATTTCTGTGAAAGAAAGAATTATAGAAATGAAAAATAGTGAATATGGTACTTCGCCGGAGATGTGTGAGGAAGAAAGAAGCATCACCTTTTTTTGGAAAAGTAGTCTGAGTGGCAGGAATGAGAGTTAAAATAGAGAGGTTTTCTGCTCACAAACTGACATAATGAATACAGTAGTAGAATATGTGAATGATGCATATGTTAAAGGAGAAGAAAACAAAGGTCTTTGAGGGGGTTAAAAGATTTGGAGAAGAGCAAATGCTGTTTGTATCTGTTTAAAAAAAAAAATAGTTAATAAAACTAATAAAAGCAGTGAACCAGGGTCAAATGGATAGGAGTATAGTTTTATAAAAATTTGCATGAACAAGAAAGAAGGTTATTTAAAGTAGAGAGTATATGGCTGGAAAGAGGAATGAAAAGTGAAGTGTCTGAAGGTCTAATTAATTTTCTGTGTAAAAAAGGATGAAAAACTGGAGCTCAGTAACACTGAGCAATATAGGCAATAAATTATATGAAAAGATATGGAAGTGGGATACGAAAAGTTATGCAGAAAGGGGTATATGGTGTGAAGAACAGACAAACGAGATCTTTGATGTAATCAAAGAAATGGTGAACAATATAATAAGAAATGAGGCAGACTGTAAAATAGTAAAGTGATGTAGTAGAAGCATATAGTACTATTAATTTTAGTAGTATGTGGGATATGTATGGGCTGGTAACCATTAGAGTTAAACTTAACAGGGCCTTAATGTGTCTAGGGAATTCATATGCTGTGACCCAGCTGAAAAGTATAATGTCCTTAGTTTCAGCAATTTGCTCTAGCAATATTTCTGACAGAGTATTCTGTTGAGAATTTTGAAAGTCCGCCGGATCATTACATTCCCAAAAAGTCATGCTGCTAGTTACCTCATTCTTCTCTATTACACTGCCAACATGTGGTATCTACCTGAAGAAAAATTCTTTGAAGTTTGCATGTGGTAGAAAATAGATCCAAAATCTAAACCGTTTGTATTTAAAGTACTGAATATCATGAAAGATATAAAATAACTAGACATGGGATCTTTAGAGAAGCGAATGAGCAAATTACATAGAAATAAGTGGAATTTGTGGGAACAATAGATGCAACATATAATGCTCAGGAGGAGGAGTGAGATTTAAGTGAAGGCCAGAATGTTTGTAATTTATGTAATGTTGGACTGTGTGAGAGCTGTTGTAAAGAAAGAAAACATATATGTAATGTATAATGGATGTAAATAAAAAAATGTTAATATGGTTTGGTTTCTGTTAATATATGCCTATGTCTTAAGTGTTGAGGTGTTAAGAAAAAAGTACAGATTGCGACTTAAAAGTTTTTGAATCTGTATAAATACATTAGTCGATAGATGGCAAGGAGAAGTGAAGGTTCAAAGAGGAGTGAAACAGGGACCCCCAGTGAGCACTATATTATTTGTTAGTAATGAATGTGTTTATAATAAAGTGTTATGATGTGGTAGATGAGGCAGAACGGGAGATGACTGATGATGTTAAAATGTCTGTTTTTATAATTTAGGATGATAGCTTAGTAGTAACAATTAGAGTTTGGATCAGTGAAGTATTGGCAGTATTAAAATGTTACATCTACTATTAAATAAAGAGTTAAGTCTTTATTAAAACAGGACTTGTTTAATTTTTGAGAAAGATATTAAATTTAGGGGAAGGGCTTGGAAGAAGCACAATGAAAGGAATTACTATAGAAAGTTAATTATCTGGTATGTGGGTGTAATTTCCAACTACATTTAAAAAGAGAATACGTGACACATTTTCATGTTATGTGCAAGTTAAGGTATGTAGCAGAGGTGTATTATTTGTCAAACAAGTATAAAAAATGATATAATCTTTGTGGTCTAGTTTAAACTCAGTTAAAAGAGGTGTACCTTATTGGGAAAAGGATGACAGATGATGATTAAAATAAGCTGTTGTGTATTGAGTATCAGTGTATCTCTTTCTGGATAATGCAAATGATGGAAAGGCAGGATTTGTAATGTAGAGAAAGTGAGAAGAATGGAATGTAAAAAATGTGAGAAAAGAAAAAGGCTGTGATAGTATGGAAATTAATGAATATGTAAGTGAAATAAAGTTGTGGAATTTGAAGACATGAAAAGGTTATACAAAAAGGAATAATAATTTGAAAAAAAATATTAATAGGTATTGTGTGAAGCCTTGGAAGGATTGACAGGAAGTAAAATGTGCTATAAAGGGAGATTGAGACTAAATTTGGTTAGATATGTGAAACAGCAGATTTTCTATGGAGATTGTTGAAAACTGACATAAAGGGGAAATGAAATGTAAACAAATTAGTGCAAGATTATGTGCAGTATGGAGTGTTGACAATAAAATTAAACATGCTGTTATTAAATATACGAGAAAGAAAGGAAAAGTTTATTTTGTAATATAAATTTGAATGGCAATTATGTATGGAAGATATGACAGTATCACCAAAAAACAAGGGATGTCTCAGCTAAGGTTTTATTTTGGGTTTTTGTGGTTTATGTATTGTTACAGATAAAAAAAACACACTCGATCTAATAAAGAAAGCACTTTAATACACTAATAAAACAACAAAGATAGCCACTTCAACTGGTAAGCCCTTTCATTCCCTCCATGGAACTTCTTCAGACCCAGTTGCAACAAATAAAACCTCATTAAATATTTAAGCAATAACCCATGCCTGGGTGTGGGTAATGCTGGATTTACCCACTGTTGGTGTGGTTGGGTCACGAGGGCGAAGCCCTAGTGGCCAAACAAAGACAACCGTGAGTAAATCCAGCATTACCCACACCAAGGCATGGGTTATTGCTATTATACAATGACATTGTTTAAGAAAAAAAATACTTTTCTTAAATAATGGCATTATACAATGTCTCTGTGTTGCCCTTCCGCAGCTGTCTGGTATTCTGCTGCAGTTGTGATATACTGCACATGTGTATGCTTACGCAGTACATCAGAGCTGTGGGTGGAAGCAACGGAGAAAGCAAGCTTTCTGTTGCTTTTTACAAAGTGTCTCGCTATGTTAAAGGAGTTTAACATAGCGAGACAGCTTTAAAAAAAGCAACGGAGAAAGGAAGATCTCCATTACTTTTTTTAAAGCTGTCTCGCTATGTTAAACTCCTTTAACATAGCGAGACAGTTTGTAAAAAGCAACGGAGATCTTGCATTCTCCGTTGCTGTAAAAAAAAAAAAAAAAAAAAAAAAGACTTATACTAATAGAAAAAATACTAAAAAGTCCGGGCGACCTGACCTCTTTCCATTAGTGAAGAAGGCAATGAGAGTAGTAAGCAAACCAACGAAGTTTAATCCAGAAGCAAACACTCACAAGGTACTGAAAAGTACACACAAACTGCAAACCAACAGTAAAAATAAAGCGCTTTTCATCCTGCTCACTAGCAGGACTTCTTCAGATAAAAAATGTCATAAAAACTTCATCATTAAATACTAAATAAAAAGTGGGCGTTGTAAGCCACACAAGTTACACTCAATTAACTTAGAGACATTGCTCACTGTGGTATACAAGTTGTGATTTAAAATACAAAATGAATGTTACATATATTAGCAACAATTTTCTACCTCTTCTAACAAAATAAGTAATCAATAATTAAACAAATAAAAGGCTTCATTATTAACAACAGTGCTAGCAAAACTAAAGTTATTATTTTATTTTTTCTTAGTTTTTCCAACTTTGTCTTTGCACTATTTGTTTTTTTAGACCCTTGACATGTCTACTTGTTAGTGTGTAGGTGTTTAGTTGGTGTAATAGTAATGTGGCACCTGTTTGTTTCAGACTTCAACCAACTTCAGTGTTTGTTTCAGACTTTAATGTTGGTTTGCTTACTACTCTCATTGCCTTCTTCACTAGTTCATTGTCTTTACCTCCAGCAGTTTGTTCCTTTTTCCATTAGTATAAGTTTTTGATTTACCACGTGCACGCTGACCAATCAGCGTGCACGTTTTGGAATATTAGTGGGGGGGGGGGTCATTGTATAATTAAGCAATAACCCACGTCTGGGTGTGGGTAATGCTAGATTTACCCACCGTTGGTGTGGTTTGGTCACGATGGTGGAGCCCGAGTGGTCAAATAAAGACAACCTTGGGTAAATCTAGCCTTACCCACACCCAGACGTGGGTTATTGCTGTTATACAACTGACATTATTTAAGGGGAAAAAAAACTTACTTTTCTTAAATAATGTCTTTGTATAATACCTGCGTGGTGCCCTTCAGCAGTTTTCCTCTATCCTGGGGCTTTTTCTGATGTACTGCGTATGCTTACGCAGTACATCAGAGCTGTGTTAAGCAACGGAGAAAAGAAGATCTCCGTTCCCCTTTTTAAAGCTATCTCGCTATGTTAAAAAGTTTAACATAGTGAGATATCTTTAAAAAAAGCAATGGAGAAAGGAAGATCTCCGTTGCTTTTTTTTAAAGATATCTCGCTATGTTAAACATATAACATAGCGAGATTACAGCAACGGAGATCTTCAGATGTTCTTCGTGGTTCACTGTTGCAGTCATCACATTTGGGCAGAGTTTGTAATGTAGAGAAAGTGAGAAGAATGGAATTTTAAAAATGTGAGAAAAGAAAAAGGATGTGATAGTATGGAAATTAATGAATATGTAAGTGAAATAAAGTTGCGGAATTTGCAGACATGAAAAGGTTATACAAAAAGGAATAATAATTTGAAAAAAAATATTAATAGGTATTATGTGAAGCCTTGGAAGGATTGACAGGAAGTAAAATGTGCTATAAAGGGAGAGAGAGACTAAATTTAGTTAGGTATGTGAAATAGCAGATTTTCTATGGAGATTGTTGAAAACTGACATAAAGGGCAAATGAAATGTAAGCAAATTAGTGCAAGATTATATGCAGTATGGAGTGTTGACAATAAAATTAAACATGCTGTTATTAAATATACGAGAAAGAAAGGAAAAGTTTATTTTGTAATATAAATTTAAATGGCAATTATGTATGGAAGATATGACAGTATCACCAAAAAACAAGGGATGTCTCAGCTAAGGTATTATTTTGGGTCTTTGTGGTTTATATATTGTTACAGATAAAAAACACACTCGATCTAATAAAGAAAGCACTTTAATACACTAATAAAACAACAAAGATAGCCACTTCAACTGGTAAGCCCTTTCATTCCCTCCATGGAACTTCTTCAGACCCAGTTGCAACAAATAAAACCTCATTAAATATTTAAGCAATAACCCATGCCTGGGTGTGGGTAATGCTGGATTTACCCACGGTTGGTGTGGTTTGGTCACGAGGGAGAAGCCCTAGTGGCCAAACAAAGACAACCACGGGTAAATCCAGCATTACCCACACCAAGGCGTGGGTTATTGCTATTATACAATGACATTATTTAAGAAATAAATGCTTACTTTACTTAAATAATGGCATTATACAATGTCTCTGTGCTGCCCTTCCGCAGCTGTCTGGTATTCTGCGGCAGTTCTGATGTACTGCACATGCATATGCTTACGCAGTACATCAGAGCTGTGGGTGGAAGCAACGGAGAAAGCAAGCTTTCTGTTGCTTTTTACAAAGTGTCTCGCTATGTCCATTACTTTTTTTAAAGCTGTCTCGCTATGTTAAACTCCTTTAACATAGTGAGACAGTTTCTAAAAAGCAACGGAGATCTTGCATTCTCCGTTGCTGTAAAAAAAAAAAAAAAACGACTTGTACCAATAGAAAAAGTCCGGGCGACCTGACCTTTTTCCATTAGTGAAGAAGGCAATTAGAGTAGTAAGCAAACCAACGAAGTTTAATCCAGAAGCAAACACTCACAAGGTACTGAAAAGTACACACAAACTGCAAATCAACAATAAAAATAAAGCGCTTTTTGTCCTGCTCACTAGCAGGACTTCTTCAGATAAAAAATGTCATAAAAACTTCATTAAATACTAAATAAAAAAGTGGGCGTTGTAAGCCACACAAGTTACATTCAATTAACTTAGAGACATTGCTCACTGTGGAACACAAGTTGTGATTTAAAATGCATGTTACATATATTTGCAACAAATTTCTACCTCTTCTAGCAAAATAAATAATCAATAATTGAACAAATAAAAGACTTCATTATTAACAACAGTGCTAGCAAAACTAAATTTATTATATTATTTTATTTTTTTCTTAGTTTTTCCAACTTTGTCTTTGCACTATTTGTTATTTTAGACCCTTGACATGTCTACTTGTTAGTGTGTAGGTGTTTAGTTGGTTTAATAGTAATGTGGCACCTGTTTGTGTCAGACTTCAACCAACTTTAGTGTTTGTTTCAGACTTGGTTTGCTTGCTACTCTCATAGCCTTCTTCACTAGTTCATTGTCTTTACCTCCAGCAGTTTGTTCCTTTTTCCATTAGTATAAGTTTTTGATTTACCACATGCACGCTGACCAATCAGCGTGCACATTTTGGAGTATTAATGGGAGGTCGTTGTATAATTAAGCAATAACCCACGTCTGGGTGTGGGTAATGCTAGATTTACCCACGGTTGGTGTGGTTTGGTCACTAGGGCGACGTGGGTTATTGCTATTATACAATTGACATTATTTAAGGGGAAAAAAACTTACTTTTCTTAAATAATGCCTTTGTATAATACCTGCGTGGTGCCCTTCAGCAGTTTTACTCTATCCTGGGGCTTTTTCTGATGTATTGCGTATGCTTACGCAGTACATCAGAGCTGTGTTGAGGAAGCAACGGAGAAAGGAAGATCTCCGTTCCCCTTTTTAAAGCTATCTCGCTATGTTAAAAAATTTAACATAGTGAGATATCTTTAAAAAAGCAATGGAGAAAGGAAGATTTCCGTTGCTTTTTTTTAAAGATATCTCGCTATGTTAAACATATAACATAGCAAGATTACAGCAACAGAAGTCTTCCGATGTTCTTCGTGGTTCACTGTTGCAGTCATCACATTTGGGTTAATCTGCTTGCAGTAGCCCTCAGTCGGCCTAATTATCAAAGTCTTGGGTCCTGAGTCAGTTGCTGTCTCATCTTCCATGACATCAGGTAGTCAAGAGTATAAAGCATACAGCCAAAGCCATTACATCAGTCTTTCTTGCTGTGCGGTGCCTGAAGCAGAAGACGTTTGCAAGTGCCGGTTGGCTGACTCCTGAAATTTTCGTTTTTGAGTTTCAGAACCGAAGTCTTCAACTAAAGCTAAGTACCCCGTTGGGGAAACTTTTTCTTGCTCTAAACTTATGTCAGTAAAAGCCAATAACTGTTTTTCTTGTGGAAAGCAAATACCTCATAAAGATTTTCATTGGTACTGTATTCCTTGCCTAGGCCATGACCACGATGTACCTCGCTATCGGTTTTGTACCTTATTTAAACCATGAACTGTTCATCATCTGTATATTTTCGCTTCAAAATATTTTGGTACTCTGTTCAATTATCCAGATATGTTTTCGGTAAGCCACCTGACTACCGACATTCCAAAAAAAACCCAAAGAGAACTCCAAAAAGGTCTCACAGAGACAGATAACTGGTGCCAGAGCCATGGCCTAAAGCTAAATGCCAAAATGTGTATAGTCATACCATTTGGTAAAAACAAAGTGCCCACAGATTGCCACATAGGTGGTAACCCATTAGGTACGGAAGAAGTAATTGGGGACCTGGGGACCCAAGTTGATAGCAATCTCTCCTTCGACAACCACATTGCCAAAGTGGTTAGAAAGACCTTCTACATAGCCCACCTTATCATGAAAGGATTCACATCTAGATCAAGTGAGGTAATAGTGCCCCTTTATTCATCCCTCATCAGGCCCATCATAGAATACAATGCCCCTTTTGGGATGTACCTTACCCAACACCTGCAGCAACTAGAAAGACCCCAAAAGTACCTCACAAAGAGGATCAAGGGACTCCAACAGATCCCATATGCTGCCCGGTTAAAAAAACTCCAGTTCTACTCAGTTGCATACTGCCTACTTCATGGCAATCTATGCCTGACATACAAAGCTATGTCCAACCCAGAATTAATGGACATGCTCCAGCTCAGAAAATCTAAATCCCTTAGAACCACGCGACCGAGGGACTTGAACCTCAGCACAGAAATAAATAGAACATGCTGGAGGGACAGATTCATAACCCAGAGGCTCCCTTCGCTCTGGAATAGAATCCCAGTCCATGTTAGGCAGAGCACCTCACTGACTCTCTTCAAGAGCAATCTTGATGAGTGGATGGGAGATCGTAGGTTTACCCCGGGGATTACTTCTGTGTCACTACTAGACAGAGGCACAGTAAACTAACCTTAAAAAGGGCACAGCAAACTCAAATCAAAGGGTGGCGAAAGCCAAACACACACTGGCTAGGCTTATAAATGCCCCAGGGCAGATAGCCTAGCATGAACCTATGAAGATAAAGACAGAGACAAGCCACCTAGGTCCAAAACTGCCGACGACTATTCTCCTAAGCTAGTCGCCAGTACACCGGTACTCAATGAGGCACTTTCACTGCCCCTGATACCCGCTACTTCAGATTCGCAGGCCTCTACTGAGACCCATTTGGAGTCCGGTATGCCGTGAGATGCTTCAACTGTGGAACCTGCAGATGTCTCTACCTTGGATGGGTCCGGAGCCGCTATGCAGGCACCGGCTTCTGAGAGTGTATTCAGGCCTACTGACTTGCTTATTAAACCGACGCCATCTTCTTCTTCAAGGCTTAAATCTCAAACCATGCCTAGAAAACAGATGCCCAGACCGCATGGTCAGGCCTCTGTCCCTAAAAAACAGATGATAAAGAGTGGCTGAAGACCTTATTACTTTAATCAGGGGAAGCCAACTTTCCCCCTCTAAGAGACCTAGGACTGAATTTGCTTATGATACTTCTGACCAGGGTTCTGAAAATTCTGATGTCCTTCAAGGATGCATCTGCAGTCATCACATATGGGTTGTCCTGCCTCAGGCAGCCCTTCGGTCGGCCGGATTCCAAAGTCTGGGTCTGGCCTCGGCTGATGTCGCACTTTCCCCAACGTCAGAGCGTCTGGGGTATAAAAGCATCAGCCAACGCCATTTTCCTCAGTCTTTCTTGCCACGTGGTGCCCGAAGCAGAAGCAGTTCGCAAGTGCCGGTTGGCCAGCTCCTGTGATTCAGCTACCGAAGACTTCGAAAAAGCTAAGTACCCCGTTGGGGACTCTTTCTTGCCTCAGCCGATGTCAGATAAAGTTAATAATTGTTTAACTTGTGGGAAACAAATACCTCATAAGGATTTCCACTCTTACTGCCTCCCCTGCCTAGGCCCAGACCACGACGTCTCGGCCTGTTCAGCCTGTGCTTCCTTCAACCGACGAACTCTTAGACGTCGGTCGAAGTTTGCAGAGGAATTCTTTGGGGCTAGTTTTGCTTACAAGATGCCGTCGGAGACTCCGACTTCGCATTTAGTTAAACGGAAGGACAAGGACCGACACACGCGGGCCGCGGTTTCGGCTGAAACCACGGTCAGGCCTACCGCGAGTGTCTCGGTCTCGGCTGAAACAGAGTCCTTGGTACTTCCGATTACCGAAACCGCACAACCGACTACCTCGGCCCCGGAGGCCCCGGCCGAGTCGGTTATTGAATTACCTTCTGAAACTGGTGTCCAGGAATCTTCCGACACCATTCCTTTAGACAAGTCTACTCCTGCATGTGGTGCAGCCAGACCTCCTGCATCCATGTCCATTAAGGCTTTCTCTAGGGCTAAAGCTGCTAAACTTACTAAAGCTTTGCCTCCCAAGGTTACCTCTCAGAGACCTTCTACTGGCTCACAGATTCTTAGCTTAGCAGAGGATCTTATCTCCTTAATTAGAGGTTCTCAACCTCATCCGGACAGGGGCTCTCAACCATCTCCAGGCAAAAGGCCCAGGGTTGAGCCCTCTGACCCCCACTCCTCAGATGAGTCAACTGATGGCTCTACTCTGTCAGACCACCAGGAGGAGGCTTATTCGGCCTACGAGGATTCTGATGCTGAAGAATCTATTCCCTCGGCCTCCCCTCCTGAAGAGTTTTCCTTTGGAGAGACATTACACTCTATGAGAGAACATTTTCAATGGCAGGGTCAGGAATTCTCTGATTCTAGAAAGAGATTAAGGACCTTTTTACATTTACCTCAGCATAGACCTTTAGCTATACCTCCTGTTTTGAATGTTATTGATGATGTGTACTCTGATGCTAGTACAGCCCCTGACTCTCTCCCTCCGGCTCCTGCCAAACCTGATAGGTACTACAGGGTCCCAGACTCGCATTTACACCTGTACAAGGCCCACTCTGCTGATCCAGAAACTATTTCCCAGGGACCAAAAGGGGTTACAGCTGCCACTGCTAGGAATCCTCTACCCTCTGAAAGGGAGTCCAGAGCTTTAGAGAGATGGGGTAAGAAAGTGTATACTTCTGCAACTCTTTCCATGAGGGCATTATATTGTCAATTTCATATGATACAGTACCAAGAGTATTTGTTAGATGAATTGCATAAGAAACTGTCTTCTTCTGAACCCCTTGATCGCAAATCCCTTCAGGATCTGGTACATAACTCCCAGCAGGTTAGTAACTATTTCTTGCAGTGTGGTTATGATGCATTGGAAGCTTCATGTAGGTCAGCTATGACAGGTGCAGTCATACGTAGGCATGCCTGGCTGAAGGAACAATCTCTGCCAGACCATGTTAAAGCTAAGCTTTTGGATGCTCCTATGGAAAAGCAAAAATTATTTGGTTCCACGGCTCAAGAGGTCTTAAAGAAATTTGAAGAAAAGGCAAAATCTGTGCAAACAGTCAAAGACTTTCTGCAAGTCCAACCACCGAGATTCAGCAGAAATTGGCCTACTAAGAATTGGTCCTTTCCAGACTCAGACAGATCTGAGAGAGGCAGGAATAGGCGTGCCAGAGGTAGAGGGCAAGCTAGAGGCTCCTACAGAGGCCGTCAATGGCAGCCTCCCAACCAGAGAGGTAGTGCAGGAACTACAACTACTACACCAGGACAGACTCAATGACTTTGTTTTGACTCCGCCGACCAGGGCTCAATTAGAAGCACCGTTGGACGGAAAGCTTTCTTTATTTTCAAAAAATTGGCACAGCATTACAAGGGACACATGGACACTGCAAATAATAGACAAAGGATACAGGTTCCATTTCCACACATTGCCAAGAAGAAAAGGCATGCCAGACCTGCCACCAAATCAGAGGGCAGAGGCTTTGAAACAAATTTCCAACTTAATACAAATGAAAGCTATAGAAAAGGTACCTCTTTCAGAACAAGGCCAAGGATTTTACTCCAGATTATTCCTTGTTCCAAGAAAAGAAAATGAATGGAGGCCTATTCTCGACTTGTCCGCACTGGATACTTACCTCATTGTGCCAAAATTCAAAATGCTGACTCTACAGCAACTCCTTCCCATGCTGGGCAAGGGGTCTTGGCTGGTGACTCTAGACCTCAAGGAGGCATACCTGCATGTCCCTATCAGACAAAGTTGCAGAAGACACCTCAGATTTCTTGCAGGGTCAGAGCATTATCAATTCTCAGCATTGCCCTTTGGCTTATCTACTGCGCCCAGAGTATTCACGAAATGCCTGGCATCAGTAATTGCACACTGCAGACTTCAGGGGATTCAAATTTACCCATATCTGGACGACTGCCTTATACAAGCGGACAACAAGCAAACTTTGTTAAAGGACTTGGATTATGTCATCCACCTACTGCAGGCCTTGGGATATACAGTCAACATCCACAAATCAAGACTTGTTCCATCCCAAAGAATAACTTTTCTGGGTGCGGATCTAGACACAACCACCCAAATGGCCTTTCTCACAGAAGAAAAACAAAAACAACTACCGGATTACTTCAAGAATCTGACAAGACAAACTCAGCTGACTGCATAAATCCTGCAGGCCCTGGGTTACATGGCATCCTGCATTCTTCTGATCCCACAAGCAAGGCTGCATATGAGAAAATTACAATGGTACCTAAGGAGTTTATGGACTCAGCACAGTCACAGCTTAGAAACCTTGATCCCACTCATTCCATGCCTCCAAAAGGAATTTCTGTGGTGGGCTCAAGCCTGCCAGTCGAACAGCGAGTTGCCCTTCAGCAAGCCAAGAGCCAACCAAACCATCACTACGGATGCTTCAGACCAAGGTTGGGGAGCGCACATGGAGGGCAGATGTATCCAAGGGCTATGGTCACAAAGAGAGCTGCGCATACACATAAACCAAAAGGAAATGCTGGCAGTGATACAAGCAATCGAGGCCTTCAAACTTTTTCTTCATCAAGGCCACCTACTCATAAGGACAGACAACACCACAGTTATGTGGTACATAAACAAGCAAGGAGGCACCCATTCCTACCCTCTTTGCAGACTGGCAATGAATCTATGGGAACTTTTCTTGAAACTCAATATACAGCTGCAGTCCCAGTTCGTGCCAGGGAAAGACAATATACTGGCAGACAGCTTAAGCAGAAATACCATGGATGCACACGAATGGATGCTGCACCCAGACATCTTACTCATAACACAATCATGGGGAAGGCCGGAAATAGATCTGTTCACCTCCCCCCACAATCATCAACTGAAGAAATTCTGCTCAAGGACATACCACCCACAAGCATGGAAAGTGGACGCTCTCTTTTTCAGCTGGAAAGCTCTAACAGTGTATGCTTTTCCACCTCTCCCATTAATGACCAAGGTCTTACTGAAGATCAGGACAGAGCAGCCCAGAGTGATTCTGATAGCTCCAAACTGGCCAAGACAGCACTGGTACCCACTGTTAAGGAGCATGTCACAGACGAAACAGTGGCCTCTCCCCCTATGGCCACTTCTACTGACGCAGCACAATTTCAAGACTCTGCATTCCAACCTGAAAACCTTGCAGCTAACTGCCTGGAAAATACCATGACTCCTCCTCAGGATAAGCTATCCCAGAGAGTGAAGGATATTATTATGGAAGCTCGATGGCCTTCCACAAGGAAGGCATATTCAGCAAAATGGAAAAGATTTCACACTTGGAACACAACAAAGGGCCTAGATGTGACAGTGATGAACATGGCACATATACTGGAATATTTGGCAGAATTGTTCCACAACGGCCTGTCTTACTCTTCCATTAAGATACATGCCTCAGCAATTTCAGCAGAATACAATGTTAATCCACCTGTCTTCTCTCATCCTCTCCTGAGACAGTTTCTAAGAGGAATCATAAACATCAATCCTCCAAGAAAACCACCTCTACCTACTTGGGACCTTAACTTCGTGTTGGAAAAACTAACACTTCCTCCCTTTGAACCAGCAGCATCTGCAGATCTACAGTTTCTGTCTTGGAAAACTGCCTTCCTTCTGGCCATAACCTCAGCAAGAAGAGTATCTGAGTTACAAGCTCTAATGGCAGTACAGCCATTTCTTATCTTTCGTCAGGACAGAGTTTCATTGAGAACCAGTCCTACATTTATGCCAAAGGTGTTATCCAGGGTATCTTTGAACCAAGCTATTCACTTACCTACATTCTTCCCACAACCACAAAATAAAGGGGAGAAACTTCTGCACACCCTGGACATACACAGACAGTTGCGCTACTACTTGGACAGAACTAAAAGTTACAGAAAGACTGACCAGCTGCTTGTAGCATATGCTGCTGGGGCACAACGAAAAGCAATTTTCAAACAGACAATTTCAAAATGGATAGGAAATTGCATTCGTTTTTGTTACTCCTTTCATGGAAAAACTGTGCCAGCTGACATTAGACCTCATTCCACGAGAGCCACAGCCACCACCACAGCCTTCCTAAGAGGGGTGGCTACCAAGGACATTTTAGAAGCTGCTACATGGAGCTCCGTGCATACATTTGCCAAGCATTACAATTTACCTTTATACTCCAGATCCAGAGCAGGCTTTGCTACGGCAGTCCTGCAGGGTATCTTAGCTACACCATCCTTTACTTAGTACCTCCACCCCCAGATTGGCTATGGTATTCTACCCATATGTGATGACTGCAGATGCATCCTTGAAGGACATAGTACAGTTTTGTACCTACCATAAATGTAGATGTCCGATAGGTATGCATCTGCAGTCAGGTTTACCCTCCCTCCTTCCCCTCTGTGGTATACTTCTTGGGTACTTACCCCTCTTATAGCTAGCTGGGGGGATCTATTATGGTGTATTTGTTTTTATACTACTGTGCATGTTTGGATTTGTTTTTGCAATGCATATCTCCAAATTTTAGCCTTCCTTAGAGGGCACCTGGCATCTGGGGCAATAAAAACTGAGGAAAATGGCGTCGGCTGATGCTTTTATACCCCAGACGCCTGACGCCGGGAAAGTGCGACATCAGCCGAGGCCAGACCCAGACTTTGGAATCCGGCCGACCGAAGGGCTGCCTGAGGCAGGACAACCCATATGTGATGACTGCAGATGCATACCTATCAGACATCTACATTTATGGTAGGTACAAAAGTGTACTTTTCCTCTGATGACCAGGAATTTACCCTTATCTACCTATGAGGATTCTGATGCAGAGGACTCTATTCCATCTGCTTCTCCCCCAGAGGATTTTTCTTTTGGTGAAACCTTGCATACTCTTAGGGAGCATTTTCGCTGGGAAAGCCAGGATTACTCGGATTCTAAAAAGAGGCTTAGGGATTTCTTAACTCCTGCCCCAACACATGCCTTTAGCTATTTCTCCTGTGCTAGACATTGTTGATGATGCCTTTTCGGAATCTGTCTTGGCCCTTGACACTCTACCTCCTGCTCCCAGAAAACCTGATAGATATTACAGGGTTCCTGACTCTGACAAGTTCTTTTTTAAAAATCCTACTGCTGGTCATGAGACCATCTCACAGGGACCCAAGAGCATTAAGGCTACTACTGCCAAAAATCCTACCCCCCTCTGGTAGAGATTCCAGGGCCCTGGATAGATGGGGTAAGAATGTATACACCTCTGCAACCTTGGCCACCAGGGCCTTAAATTGCCAGTTTCATATGTTAAAGTATCAGCAGCATATTATTGGATTCCTTAAACAGAAAATGATGTTGATTCCTGCCTGTGCTGAAAATAAGGATTTTAATGCATTCTGCTGAAAGGTTGGAAAACATATTTTGCAGTGTGGTTTTGATTCACTAGAAGCATCTTGCAGGGCTGCTGTCACCGGGTCTGTACTTAGAAGGCATGCTTGGCTTAAGGAGCAATCTTTGCCAGATCGTGTTAAAACTAAATTGCTGGATGCTCCCTTAAATCAGGACTGCCTGTTTGGCAACAAAGCAAAAGAAGTTCCTAAAAGGATGGAGGAAAAAGCTAAATCTATGCAAACTGTTAAGGGTTTCCTACAAGTACAGCCCCCAAGATTTAGTAGGCATTGGCCCTCTAAGAATTGGTCCTTTCCTGCCTCTTCCAGGCCTTCTCAGTCAGTCAGGACAAATGGGTTTTAAATATAGTTTCCCAAAGATACAGATTTCACTTCCACACATTACCAACCCCAAACGGTTGGCCAGATCTCCCCACAAATCAGTGGGAAGAGTCTCAAAAGCAAGTACTCTCTAGGCTTAAAGGCTATTCAGACTGTACCAGAAGAGGAAAAGGGATGAGGTGTCTACTCAAGACTTTTCCTGGTACCCAGAAAAGACAACTCATGGCGTCCTATCCTGGACCTTTCTATCCTAACATCTTTTTGGTGACTCCAAAATTCAAGATGCTAACTCTTCACCAGTTTCTTACTATGCTAGGCAAGGATGCCTGGTTGGCAACACTGGATTTAAAGGAAGCCTACCTGCACATCCCAATCAGGGATTCTTGCAGAAGATACCTACGCTTCAAAGCAGGCTACTTGCATTATCAGTTCTCTGCACTGCCCTTTGGCTTGTCTACTGCACCTAGAGTATTCACCAAGTGCCTGGCACCAGTAATTGCATTTTGCAGGCAAAGAAATATTCAAATATACCCATACCTGAATGATTATCTAATTCAGGCAGAAAACCAGGCTATACTTATAAAACATCTGGCATTTGTAAAAAGAGTTCTAACTTGTCTAGGGTACACCATAAATGAAAAGAAATCACAACTAATACCCTCTCAACAGATTACATTCCTGGGTGCAAGCTTGAGTACAACTGCCCAGATGGCTTTCCTCATGCCAGAAAAACAAATTCATTTGGTAATTTACTTCAGACAGGTGGCCACAAAAACCCTGCTATCTGCAAGACAAATACTGCAAGCCTTGGGGTTCATGGCCTCCTGTATTCTTCTAATTCCATGTACAAGACTGCATATGAGGTAACTTCAGTGGTACTTAAAAAGTTTATGGAGTCAACATTGTCACAGCCTGGAAACAATTATTCTTATCATACTTTGCATATGCCTAGAGTTCCTATGGTGGGCAGAGGCCTGCCACTAAAACAAGGGACTGCCATTCACACTACCCCCTGCCACCCACTTCCTAACTACAGATGCATCAGACTATGCATGGGGGGCTCATCTGTCAGGGAAGTGCATTCAGGGCAGATGGAGCCCAAAATAAATGCACTTACATATCAATCAGAAAGAAATGTTAGCTGTGCAGAATGCTCTGACAGCCTTCAAGGACTTCATTCATCCAGGGCAACTACTGGTAAAGACGGACAATACCACGGTTATGTGGTACATAAACAAGCAGGGGGGGGTACACATTCTTAACCCCTCTGCAGACTAGCCATGGCATTGTGGAACATGGCCTTGAGCTACCAAGTGCAACTGCAAGCTCAGTTCGTGACAGGAAAGCTGAATATTATGGCAGACGAACTAAGCAGAAATCTCATAGACCCACACGAATGGAAACTGGAACCACGGATTTTCAGCATTTTGACAAGCAAATGGGGGAGCCCAGACATAGATCTATTTGCCTCCCCCCAGAACTACCAGTTGGACAAATTTTGTACAAGAATTCCTCACAAAAAAGCCTGGAAAAGTGGATGCTCTGTCCTTCAGCTGGAAAAACCTATCAGTCTACGCCTTTCCCCCACTGCCTCTACTCTCCAAAGTTCTGCTAAAAGTCAAACAGGACAAACCAAAACTGATTTTGATTGCTCCAGACTGGCCACGCCAACACTGGTACCCACTCCTGCGCAGTGTGTCACAAATTTCTTCATGGCACCTGCCAACAGACACCTTCCTTACTGTCTCAGCAGGAGAACCAAATTCTGCACCTTCCGCTCCCAGCATTGAAACTTGCAGCTTGGCTAATCACTTAAATTCACCCTTAGCATCCCTCAGCAAACCTGTGATGGATGTCATCTTGGACGCGAGAAGACCTAATACTAGAAAATCTTATGCTGACAAATGGAAAAGATTCTGTGCCTGGAATCGATCTCAAGGGATGAGCACAGCAGCGCTCAACTTACCTCAGATTTTGCAATACTTAACTGAGATGCTTCACAAGATCCTGTCTTTTTCCTCCATTAAAATCCACGCCTCAGCCATTGCAGCTCATTACAACACAGAACATCCCCTCTTCTCTCATCCTGTGTTCATGCAGTGCCTCAGAGGTGCCAAAAACTTGAGACCACCCAGGAGAGCTCCAACCCCTGCCTGGGACCTTAACTTTGTATTGGAAAAACTCACTCTACCTCCTTTCAAGCCAGCTGCTACTGCAGACTTAACATTTCTTTCTTGGAAAACAGCTTTCCTTTTAGGAATCACTTCAGCTAGAAGGATATCTGAATTACAGGCCCTTATGACAGGGGAGCCTTTCATCATCTATTAACGGGACAGGGTGTCACTCAGGACCAATCCATCCTTCATGCCCAAGGTGGTATCCAGTGTGTCTCTTAATCAGTCCATTCATTTGCCAACTTTCTTTCCCAATCCACAAAACAAGGGGGAGCGGATTCTGCATTCATTGGATGTGCACAGACAACTTAGATTCTACTTGGACATGACTAAATCTGGAAGAAAATCTGAACTGCTGGTGGCATTTGCTGCAGGGGCAGAGGGAAAGGCTATTTCAAAACAAACCATTTCTAAATGGATAAGCCATTGCATTCATTTCTGATATAAGCACCATGGAAAACCTATCCCCCGGGGGATCAGATCTCATTCCACCAGGGCTGCATCTACTTCTGCAGCCTTTCTCAGAGGTGTTCCAACCAGGGATATTCTAGAAGCTGCTACCTGGAGTTCAGTTCACACTTTCACCAAGCATTATCACTTACCAATTTTCTCTAAATCTAGAGCTAGCTTTGCCACTACTGTTTTGCAGGGCCTTATAGCTGGTCCTAATGCTGTATAAATCCATCCTCCCAACCATAGCTTTTGAGAATCTACCCAAATGTAACGACTGCAACAGTGAAACCCGAAGAACATAGTACAGTTGTGTACACTTACCATAAATGTAGATGTTGAAGTGTATTTACTGTTGCAGTCCTGGTTACCCTCCCTCCAACCCCCTGTTCTCTTATTACACCTCTACTTTCTTTTACTATGCTTAAGCCTTTTTGGTGTATTTGCTTTTGGTTGGAGGTATATTTTTGTGTCTTTAATTTTATTTTGCTCCCCATTTGGGGGGCACCTGACATCTGGGGCAAGAAAAAATGATGTAATGGCGTCGGCTGCATGTTTTATACCCCTGATGACCTGACGTCATGGAAGAAAGGACAGCAACCGATGCAGGACCCAAGACTTTGTTAATCAGGCCAACTGAGGGCAACCTGCCAGCAGATTACCCAAATGTAATGACTGCAACAGTGAATACACTTGAACATCTACATTTATGGTAAGTGTATGCATGTGTTTATCAATGTTCCTGCATGGCTTTTAGAATGTAAAGGGTGACAAACTGCATTATTTTTGTATTCTTTAAGGTATGGGTATATGAACTGTGTTCAGGGTACGGAAGACAGTAAATACCCTTAACATGTCTGCATTGTGTTGGCTTTATGCCAGAAGTATTTAAAAAAGTTTGTTGCTGTAGGAAAGTGAACTTAACTCTCATTGGAATAAGGCACCATCAAAAATGTTTATACTGCTTATAGCCATCGACTTCAACACTGAGCTATGTGTAAATCTGTAAGAAGGAAATGACGGTTTTAAGTGCAGTATGTACTTAAGGATCCAAATATAATTCCTTGAGAATTGTATTAAACACTTACCAAAGAGGGGATTGAGATATGGTCTCTTACGCATGCATTAAATGTAGGATTTAAATGCATTTCACAGACTCAGTCTTCCAAAATACATTATATTCTCCCCCCTCTCCATTTCTGTGGGTACATAACTTCAGTTCAGAATGGGGGGGGGGGGTGCATTCCAGGACCAGGCTGTAAGTCGGGTAATTTGTGCTTAGTCAGAACTGTTAACATTAGATGGGACTGAAGGTTGTGGTCCGTTGTAAACAAATAAGTTTCTGTGCCTGCCTGCAAATAGATGTGGATGCAATTGTGAAAGCAAGAACATGTATCTGTTTCCGTCTTTGTTGAAGGAACATGTTTTGCTGGGCGCTGTCTACCTCAGAGAGGCAGAGCTACTTCTAAGCTCATTAACCTTTAAACTAGCAAATCTTTAATCTTTCTCATATTTTGCTAGTTGTCTAAACCAGCTTACCTGTAATTATAACCTCAAATAACTTCTTCCTTTCATAGCCAGCTTTCATACATTCACAGATTTCAGAATCCCCCCAGCATACTTAAAACTAACTACCTCCTACCCTATATTCAGGACAAACTTTAAAAATTATTATTCTGAAATGCAATATCCCAGTGGCTTAACTTGACACAGACATCTCAAAATAAAGAAGCACTGTTGTTCTTCATACTTATCACTGCTGCAGTAGCCTAAGCTTTATGGGTTGTATCCTGCAAAGATGTAACAGATGGCTAGCTTCCAGAGCTTCAGGGTATCTTCCACATATCCAAACCATTAGTCAGCTTGAGCTGTACTTAATAAAAAGACAGGTTTGGGTACCAAGTCCCCCAGAGCTTTACTGCCACAGAAGAGGTTTTCAAGGATCGAAGGTCATCTTGTTCTGTTCCTTTGCTGGACAGGTAAATTCCCTTCAGGGATAAAACATTCCTTTTAAAAAAAATTGTTAGGCAATACTTTCCTGTTCTGTGAAGTTATTTTAATGCTAAGAACTTGTGTTTTAACAGACTGTAATAAGACAGTATTGAACTTATAAATTGGAGCGCTCTTTTTTCCTATTAGTTTAAAAGTTTTAAAAACATTTTTTCTGTGGAGAAATTGTTTATTTTACTTTTTGGGGTTGGCAGAGTTTTTTTTTTTTTTTTTTCTTACTGTGAAAAACAAATTACTTTCAAAGACTTTAAATTTTCCCGGCTTTTGCTGCTTGTTTTCCCTAGGAAAGAGGCACCATTTTTGGATTGATCATGGAACAAACTGTCGATCCCACAGGCAGTCCTCCTTCCAGCCACAAAAAGAAAAAGTTAAGCAAACAACCATTGCCATCACAGCCGGATAACAATTTGCTTCAGCCGTAAGTGGGTGATTCTGCTTGTACCTCAGACCACTCATCTTTTAACCTGGATCCCTCTGGTGTGTCACTTACAGTCACTATATGGATAGTGCGTTAGCCATGTTCTCTGCGTTTTTGACGCACCCTCTGTGGGCAAGGGTGAGCCACTCGTCGGTCCTGGGAGAGGGAACACGGAAGGTGTCCCTGATTTGTCAGAATGTTGTGCCCATCCCTGGGGAAGTTGCTGCTGCCATTAGTGACCCTGTTGTCCCCATTTTACCTGTCAAAAAGGAGAAGAAAACTAGACATGTATCTACTCCTCAAATGTCCTTACACAGGAGTAATTTACTTGGTTTGGCTCAGGGCTTAATTTAGGCTATTGGTTCTTTTTATAAAATAGTTTGAGTAAAAGAAAGATGGGTACTTCTTTTTCATGATGAGATTCAAGATTCTAAATCTGGGCAAGGAGGATAATTGGACAGATGTAGGGCTTTTCTTTTTTTAACTCCTGTAATTTTTATTTTCAAAAAAATATTGTTAAAACATTCATGAAATATTATGTATAACATTTAAACTATATACAGTATTTACAATCAGCCTGACATCGATAATGAAATCAAATGCATCATAAAGATTGAGCTAATGAAAAAATATACAATTGTCAGAGTGAATCTGGTGGTAGTCCCAAAGTTTCAATTAATGATGAGACTTTTCTCCAGGAGTTGTTTACCAGTGGCCTGGGGTAAATCCTTAGTTCTTTAATTTTAATTTCCATCAATGCTGAACTTTCCAGTAAAGTTAAAAAGTCTTTCAAGGTTTTTCTTTTCTTATTCAGACTCAGCGGAGAGCTTAGTTTTTTATTCTCCCTGTGGGGATTTCTCCTTCTCTGACACTATTTCCAGAATGTCCCAGTAGTTTTAGTAGGAGAATACTAAGGTTTCTCAGTCCTTCAGAAAAATATGAAGCGTTACAGATTGATTTTCCAGAACCTTCACCATTCCTCCAATTTTGTCAGCTTTGGAGGACGTGTGGGTAACTGCCTGCATTTTTCCTGATAGCCAACTGCCTCTAAAAAGTCAAATAGGATATATAAAGTTCTTCATCTTTTTAAGTTTTTATACAGTTTCCAAACTTGACCTAGCAGGTGTAGCTTTAGTTAATCTAACTGCTGCTAAATATCTAGGTAATTCAGAACTCTACTCTTTCCGATAGTGATGGGAGGATTATTGATAAGTATGGGCAAAAAGTGTTTGCTTCTGCAAGATTGGTTTTCAGCATTTCGAATTGTGAGGCTCATGTGTTAAGGTTTGTACTGACTAATTGTGAAAGTATGAGGAATGTTTTGTTTGCAGTTTTTTCTTGTGATGAAAATCTGTTTTAAAAAATATAACTTATACTATTGTATATGTCACTACTCATTATTTACTGTGTGTGTGTGTGTGTGTGTGTGTGTAAGTAACTCTGTTGATACTTCAAGGGCTTTGGCTACTGGTACTGTGTTGAGGAGGTAGTTTGCCTTGCTGCATTTTCAGAGCCTCCCAGATGATAAAAATGAGATTTTAAATTCCCCTTTGGATAGAGATTTGGTTTTAGCCCCCTCTGCTGCAGAGGTGATCAAAAAGTGATGAAAGGGGAGAGTTGATACAGAGAATCTCTTAAGATTTTCAGCCCTCCTTTTCCAAATCTTTTAAGGGATTCTATAACCCCTCATTACCTCTCAACCAGTTTTGGCAAAAAAAAAACAAAAAAAAAAACAGTCTGAACAAAATGCAGGTAAGCCGACATTTAAGAAGAAATAGCAAGGGGATCCAAGAAGAATTCTGGAAAAACTCAAAACCAAGGACAATCCAGTAAGTCAGAATGACTATTTATGGGACCTTGTCCCCATTTCCCCTCTCAGAAAGCTTGATCTCCAGATGTCCTTCAAGAATGCAACTGCAGTCCGTTCTTCTTTACATGCTCTCCTAAGGAATAATAGAACCAGATGTTCTTCATGTTTCACTGTTGCAGTCATTACATTTGGGTTATCCTGCTGGCAGGTTGCCCTCAGTTGGCCTGAATTCCAAAGTCTTGGGTATTGCGTCAGTTGCTGTTGCCTCTTCCCTGACATCAGGTCGTCAGAGGTATAAAAGATGCAGTAGACGCCATTTTATTCAGTCTTTCTTGCCGCTCGGTGCCCGAAGCAGAAGCAGTTCGCAAGTGCCGGTCGGCCGACTCCTGAGATTTTTGTGTTCGAGTTTCAGATCCGAAGTCTTCATTAAAAGCTAAGTAACCCCGTTGGGGAAACTTTTTTTCTTGCTCTAGACCGATGTCAGAAAAAGTTAATAATTGTATTTCTTGTGGGAAGCAAATACCTCATAAGGACTTTCATTCTTACTGTATTCCTTGCCTAGGCCCTGACCACGACGTTGCTAGTTGTCTGTTTTGTGCTAGATTTAACCAACGCACTGTTAAGCATCGGTACGATTTTGCATTAAGCTATTTTGGGCAAAGATTTAATTATACAATGTCGTCGGATAGCCTTCCGACTACCGGAGTTCACAAAAAACGCAAAGAAAAAGACAGGCAACCGAGGTCCAAAGCCGACTACGAAGCTTCTCCTAAGCAAGTCGCCGATTCGCCGGTCCTCAGTGAGGCGCTTTCTCAGCCCCTGACACCTGCTACTTTAGAATCGCAGGCCGCTACCGACTCCCACATGGAGTTGGCCAGGCCACTGGAAACTCAAGGTATTGAAGCCTCGGAGATTATCCCCTCAGATGGGTCTGGAGCCGCAGAGCAGGCATTGGCTTCTGGGGGTGTATTCAGACCTAAACAATTATATATTAAACCAACTAAGAAGACAAAGGCTAAAACACCTTTAAAGACAAAGAAACATGTTCACCAGCCACAAGGACAGGACTCCATGCCCAAAAAACAGATGCTCAAAATGGCTGAAGACTTAATTACCTTGATCAGGGGTTCCCATCCCCCTCCTGATAAGAGGCCTAGGCAAGAGACAGACTATGAATCTTCAGATCAGATTTCCATTTCTTCCGAGTCCTCTTCTGATCAGGAATATTCTCTTCCCCCCATGAGGATTCTGATGCTGAAGAATCAATCCCTTCAGCTTCTCCTCCTGAGGACTACTCTTTTGGGGAAACTTTGCATACCATGAGGGAGCACTTCCACTGGGAGAGCCAAGATTTTTCAGAATCTAAGAAAAGGCTCAGAGACTTCCTATTACTACCTCAACACAGGCCTCTAGCTATTTCACCTGTGTTAGACATTATAGATGACGTGTTCTTGGAGTCTAGTCTGACCCCTGACTCTTTACCTCCAGCTCCTGTTAAGCCGGACAGATACTACAGGGTCCCTGACTCTCATAAATTCCTTTTCAAAATCCCTTCTGCAGACCCAGAAACAATTTCACAGGGTCCCAAAGGGGTCAAGGCTTATATTGCTAAAAACCCTACTCTCTCTGATAGGGATTCTAGGGCACTGGATAGATTGGGGAAAAAAAGATTTATACATCTGCTACTTTGGCTATAAGGGCTTTAAATTGCCAGTTTCATATGCTCAAATATCAGCAGTATATCATGACACTGCTTAAACAGAAAATGATGGCAAATTCTGAATGTGCAGAAAACAAAGAAATGCAGGATTTATTGCATGCAGCTGAACAAGTTGGAAAGCATACTTTGCAATGTGGGTTTGATTCTCTAGAGGCCTCCTGCAGGGCCGCTATTACAGGTTCTGTCATTAGGAGGCATGCTTGGTTAAAGGAACAAAATCTGCCTGACCATGTTAAAGCAAAATTATTAGATGTTCCTTTACAGCATGATACCTTGTTTGGTGTTAAAGAAAAATGGAGGACAAAGCTAAATCTATGCAAACTGTCAAGGATTTCTTACAGGTACAGCCACCTAGATTTAGTAGACACTGCCTTACAAAGAATTGGTACTTTCCAGTCTCAGACAGACCTCAAAGGGGCAGATTCAGATGCCCTAGAGGCAGATCACAGCCGCAAGGTTCCTACAGGTCTAAGCAGTGTAGTGCTTCTACCTCCAAAGGTGGAGAAGATAAATCACAACCATACAGGAAACAGTCCCAATGACTTCCCCCTGACAGCACCAAGCACTTATCTTCTGGCGGCACCCCTGGGGGGAAAACTAGAGCTTTGTTCTCAAAATTGGCACATTATAATCCAGGACAAATGAGTTCTAGACATAGTGTCACAAGGCTACAGATTTCATTTCCATACCCTGCCAAGGACAAACGGTTGGCCAGACCTGCCAAAAAATCAATGGGCAGAGGCTCAAAAACAAGTCGCAGCTCTCATGGTCATGAGGGCTATTCAACAAGTGCCATGGCAAGAGCAGGGACAAGGATTTTACTCGACTGTTCTTGGTACCCAGGAAGGACAAAGCATGGAGACCAATTCTGGACCTATCTCTTCTAAACACTTTCGTGGATATACCAAAATTCATAATGTTGACCTTACAGCAGCTTTTGCCCATGCTGGGCAGCAAGGCTTGGCTCGTGACTTTAGACCTAAAAGAGACATACCTGCATGTACCATTCAGACAATCTTGCAGAAGATACCTCAGATTCAAGGCTGGCTCAAAACATTACCAATTCTCTGCACTGCCCTTTGTGAAAACCCTGGGCGCAGTAGATAAGCCAAAGTGCCTGGCTCCAGTAATTGCTTACTGCAGACAAAGAGGAATACAAATATATCCTTACTTGGACGACTGCCTTATACAAGCAGAGAACAAGGACATTCTACTACAGCATCTGACATTTGTGATAGGACTTTTAACATGCCTAGGGTACACAGTCAACAAAAATAAATCAAAACTAGTACCCTCTCAAGAGATAATATTCCTGGGTGCAAGCTTAAATACAACTGCCCAGATGGCTTATCTCACTCCAGACAAACAAAGGCAACTGACTACCTATTTCAAGGAAATGGCAACAAAGGCCCAGTTAACTGCAATAAAAATTCTGCAGGCTTTGGGCTTCATGGCATCCTGCATCTTACTAATTCCATATGCAAGACTGCATATGAGGAAAATTCAATGGTACCTAAAAAGTGTCTGGACACAACATTGCCACAGTCTGGAAACAATGATTACTCTGATTCCCTGCCTGCAACAGGAATTTCGATGGTGGGCAAAGACTTGTCACCAAAACAAGGGACAGCTGTTCTCACTGCCCCCAGCCAGGCAGAGCCTAACGACGGATGCATCAGATTATGTCTGGGGGGCATACATGGCAGGAAGAGGCATTCAGGGCACCTGGTCCACAAACTAAAAGCATCTACATATCAATCAGAAATAGATGCTAGCTGTTCAAAATGCCCTGACAGCCTTCAAGGACCTACTTCACCCGGGACAACTACTGATAAAGACAGACAACACCACGGTCATGTGGTACATAAACAGGGGGGGGGGGGCACTCATTCTTATCCCCTGTGCAGGCTAGCCATGGCTTTATGGGACACAGCATTGACTTACCAAGTTCATCTGCAGGCACAATTCCTGCCAGGAAAGGATAATACTCTGGCAAACGAACTAAGCAGAAACCTCATGGATCCCCACGATTGGCACCTGGATCCACAAGTCTTCAACATGATAACAAAGAAATGGGGACGCCCGGACATAGATCTATTTGCTTCCCCTCAAAACAATCAACTAAGAAGATTCTGCACAAGGACTTATCAGAAACAAGCTTTTAAAGTGGACACCTTATCTTTCAACTGGACAAACTTATTAGTATATGCCTTTCCTTCACTGCCTCTCCTCCCCAAGGTACTCCTAAAGGTCAGGCAGGAGAAACCAAAAATTATTCTGATTGCCCCAGACTGGCCACGCCAGTACTGGTATTCGATCTTAAGGAACTTTGCCCCAGCCTGGACCTTACCTCAGATACCTCATCTACTGTCCCAGCAAAACAATCAGATTCTGCACAGCCAACTCAGGGCCCTAAACCTGGCAGCATGGCGGATAATGTAGCCATACAAACCACACCTCTCAGTAAAGCTGTGATGGATGTCATTTTGGAAGCTAGAAGGCCTAGTACTAGAAAATCCTATGCTGGGAAATGGAAGAGATTTTGCGCTTGGAACCAAAATCAAGGAACTGATACAGCTGTCCCAAATATTCCTCAGATTTTGCAATACTTAACTGAGATGCTGGGCAAAGGCCTATATTTTTCATCAGTTAAAATCCATGCCTCTGCCATTTTGGCTCATTACAATACAGAGCCGCCACTCTTTTCTCATCCTTTATTAAGGCAGTACCTCAGAGGAGCCAAAAACGTAAGGCCTCCAAGGAGAACGCCAATACCTGCATGGGACCTCAATTATGTCTTGGAAAAACTCACCTTACCTTCTTTTGAGCCAGCTGCTACTGCGGACATAAAGTTCTTATCTTGGAAAACAGCTCTGCTCCTAGCAATAACTTCTGCAAGACGAGTTTCAGAGCTCCAGGCACTCATGGCTGTGGAACCTATTATCATTTTCTATCCAGACAGGGTCTCTCTGAGAACAAACCCTATATTTATGCCTAAGGTGGTATCCAGTGTAGCCTTTAACGAAACAATTAATTTGCCAACTTTTTACCCAAATCCACAGAACAAAGGGGAGAAAATTCTGCATTCTTTGGACATATGCAGACAACTTAGATTCTAGTTGGACAAAACTAAAGTTTCCACAAAGATAGAGCAATTACTAGTGGCATATGCCACAGCTTCACTAGGAAAGACCATCTCCAAGCAGACTATTTCAAAGTGGATAGGTCACTGCATTCGTTTCTGCTACTCACAGCATGGCAAATCAGTGCCTAAGGGCATTAGGCCACATTCAACCAGAGCTGCAGCCACTTCTGCAGCCTTTCTCACGGGAGTACCAACCAAAGAAATCTTAGAGGCTGCTACTTGGAGTTCAATGCATACCTTTACAAAACATTACAACCTGCCTCTTTACTCTAAATCCAGTGCAGGCTTTGCCACTGCAGTTCTGCAGGGCCTCATAGCCACTCCTAATGCTGTCTAGCTCCAGCCCCCCAACCATAGCTTTGGGACTCAACCCAAATGTAATGACTGCAACAGTGAAACACGAAGAACATAGTACAGTCGTGTACACTTACCATAAATGTAGATGTTCGAGTGTATTCACTGTTGCAGTTCAGGTTACCCACCCGCCATCCCCCTTATTTTTGCTGGAACTTATCTTTACTTCTCTAAACTATACAACCTAGGTGGTGAATTTGCTAATAGATGAAGGTAAAGCTTATTTCTGGTGCATGTATGTTTTATTTACATATTTTTAGCCTACCCTTTTGGGGGCACCTGACATCTGGGGCAAGAAAAACTGAATAAAATGGCGTCGGCTGCATTTTTTATATACCCCTGACAACCTGACGTCAGGGAAGAGGCGACAACAACCGACGCAGGACCCAAGACTTTGGAATTCAGGCCAACCTGCCAGCAGGATAACCCAGATGTAACGACTGCAACAGTGAATGCACTCGAACATCTAGTGTACACAACTGTACTATCCTCTTTCCCAGGTAGGAAAAAAGTTTTGATTCAGGGATGTATTTTTAACACCTTTATTGAATTATCAGTTAAGTCATAGGTAAGCATACACACATTTTATATATATATATATATATATATATAAGAAAGTATATTAACAAATTACTGTTACAAACATTATTCATCACATGTATCTGTTATACAATTATCAGTCCAACATTCCATAAATTATTCAGTTCATGCCTTCCCTTAAACCTCAGTCCTCCATAGTTTCCATTCTTTGTATGTCGTTTGTTCTGTTATCACTGTTAACAATATTCACTACTTTAGCTACAGTTGGTTTATACTTTGATTTCCATTTTCTAGTAATTTGCCTTTTGGCAGCCACAAGGATTAGACTCATCAAGGCTTTACTATGTCTAGGCAATTCAGATCCTGTATCCCAGCTAAAAAAAAAATGTCTTTGGTTGCACTCATTTTTTCACCCAGTATTTCTGACAGAGTACTCTGTAAGGAATTTTTAAAATTTGCAAACTCATTATACTCCCATAACCTATGTACTCTGTTACCTCTTTCTTCCCAGTCACACTTCCAACATTTGCCATTTACCTGAGGAAACATTCTTTGGAGTCTCCTTTGAATATAAAAATACCTATGCAAACACTTTCAAGTAAAAATGCTAAATCTTATAAACTTTATTACATATCTGAAAATCAAATATATGTTCTCCCATTGTTTCATTGTGAATTGCTTATCCAGTCCCTCTTCCCAATCTTTTCTAAACTCCTTTGGTTCCTATAGTTGTCAACCAATATTTTATATGCCCTACTAATTATCCATTTTCTAACAGCAGCTCCCGTACTACATTCAGTTGAAAACATTGCCAGAGCAGGTCTTTCACCAAAGATCCCCCATCTCTTTCTGTCTGCCTATGCAGTAAACTGTCAGTTAACCATACTGAAGCAACCGGCACACTCAAGCAACTAGCAAAAAAAAAAAAAAAAAAAAAATTGAAGAAATATAGTGCAATTTTCATGTGTTGTGCTTTGTTTTCACCTCACAAAAACATACCTTACATTTTTAGTGTTTTAAAAAGGAAGATAGGAATAAATTCCCTCTCTTCCCCAACCTGAGAATAAGTCAAACCAAACAAATAGTATAGGGTGCAGTATTATCAGGCCTGTTTTTAATAGCAACTCTCAAGCAACCAGAAACTACAGATGTTAAGTTGTCTATCTCGCCTTCATTCTTGCTGGTTGGGGTTCGGAGCCGATCCTCTGCTCCGACTCGGCCATCTTCTAAAGCTCGAGAGCTGTTTACTGGCTCGAGGCCTCCCCATATCCCATGATGCCTGGCGCTAGATACCCAGATCTCGTTTGTCGCTTTAGACTACGAGGTTGTCTTTCTGGCTCAGGTCGTATATTTTATTGTATTTGTTCTGTATTTTCTAAATTTTACCTGTATAGCATATTTTTCTTAGTTCTATACCCCTAGGCTATATTCCTTAAATTTCTTTTATCCCTACTGTTTTTCTTAGAAACTCGTTTTACTTAGAGAGTTTCCCCTTCCCCCCTACTTTCCCTTAGCCGTTTAAATTAGAGGCTAACTTTGTCTTTTTCTAGCTGTTTAAAAAAAAAAAGTTTTGTTCTATCCTTTAGAGTAGTTTTTGAGTGTGTTAGCTGTATACTTTAGATTGTTAGCTTAGTTATACTGCTAGCTTGTTTTTTCGTGTGTGTGCGTTTGACCTTGGTGTGAGTGTGTTGTTACCATGTCCAAGGATACTAAAGTGTCTGGATTCAAGAAGTGTGATTCATGCTGTCAGAAGATGTCTCCGACAGATGGTCACACTTCTTGTGTCTACTGTCTGGGCACTGTGCACCTGCAGGACTCTTGTTTGGTTTGCCATGCTTTCAGCCCAAGAGTCCTGCAGGAGCATAGGAATAAGTTAATCCTACGGGGTTTACTTAAGCCGGAGGAGTCACCGGCTAAGGCTCAGCCCGTGAAGTCCTCCAAGCCACCCAAATCCTCGACTCCCAGTTCGAGCCGTCGTTGGGTGAAGCTACTCCTTCTGCCTCAGTTTTGGCCGGAACCGATGTACCTGTCTCCCAGTTGGTTCCGACATGCACTTCGGAGCCGTCGGGGAGTCAAAAGAGATCTAGGTCTCCCTCCCTAGAGTCGATACGCTCAGCTCCTAGGTCTCCTCTGCTCCAATCGGAGCGCAGTCATCGGTCCTCCCACTCTTCTCTCTCATCAAGACTTTCTGATCACGACATGGAGAGAGTGGTCAGCAGGCTGTTGAAATCGCAGGCCCTTGCAAAAATGTCCAGCCCCCCTCATCAGGGGTCAGCTCCATCCTTGTCTGCAGTTATTCCTCCTCTGACTCCTCCCTTGAGTTCGGAGCCAGAGTTCGTTGGGGTTCGAGTCGTGGAACCGTTGGCACCGATACCTTCTCCTTAGGTTCCGTCGTCGGCTCCGATCACTTCCTTGGTTCCGTCCTTGGAGGGATCTGGGCGCCGAGACTCCCTCGGCTCCGAGGGGGCGAGTGGCATCGGACCCTTGTCCGACCCCGTTCTCCCCCTCGGAGCTTCAGTGCAGTTGAGCTTCGCTCCTAAATCAGCTTCGGAGCCGTCCCCCTCGGTGCAGAGAGGGATTCCGATCTCTTCAGAACCAGAGCCTTATCAGCATCCGAGCTGAGATGCCTTCGAGGTCATGAGGAGTGTGCTGACCCCTGAGTCAGCCCCATGATCATCCCCTTCAGCTCCTCCCCCTATGGTGCCTGCGCCTCCCTCTGCCCCTCCTCCAGACCCCAAACGTGGGGAACCAATGCTTTAGGACACCCCTTTGGGTGTATCTTCCTCTTCTGAGGCCTCCCCTGATCATTCAGAGGAGCCACCTCGTAAGAGGAAATGCAAGAGGAAGCATGTTGACTCCCCTGAGTCTGTCGCATCGGATACTGACTTAGAGGATTTGGAAGGGTCCCCGAGATCCCCCTGTAAAGATGTGTCCTTCTCAGACATCCTTGAGATGCTTAGGCAGAGGGGGAACTGGACTACCCTGAGCTCTTCCGAGGATGAGTCGGTATTCCTGGATGAGTTTGGATCCCGACATTCCACCTCCTGGGTGTCTCTGTCTTTCGACCCACTGATGTCCATCGTGGCTCGGAAGGCGTGGTCAGCTCCAGACACAGTGGAACCGAACCCCAGAGACCAGCTGAGTTCATTACTGCACCACAGGACAAGCAGTTTTTGACCAAAGGTGTCCCCATTGATGCCATTGTGGTAGCAGTGGCCACAAAGAAGGAGTTGGCTGAAACTTCTTCATCTGTCCATCCCCCTAACAAGGAGTCCAGAACGATGGACAGATGTGGGAAGCGGATGTTCTCTTCAGCAACCTTTTCCATGAGGTCTCTGAATTATTTGTGCCACTTTACCCGTCTTCAAAGGAATCTCCTTAAAGAGCTTGGAGATGCCCTCCAAGATCCATCAGCTGAGGGGGCCCAGGCTAAGGCAGCCTCCCAGCTGGCGACTCTTAATTCAGTGGTGAACTCCTCCATGAGGCTCATTTCTTATGCAGCCGATGGTGTGAGTAGGGCCGCAGGCACAGGCGTGGCCCTAAGGAGGCACGCTTTGATGCGGCTGTGTAACTTTGCAGAACCTTTCAGAGCGTCTTTCACCAACACCCACTTTGATGGTTCCTCTCTTTTTGGATCACAGGTGAAGGACATCCTTACCAGGTGTGAGCAGGAAGGCAAGACTCTCTCTGCCGTGGGAGTCCATTTTTCCACTCCTTCCAGACCATATCTCAAGGGTCAGAAGGGTGGAAAGATGTGGTTCCGGGAATCCCAGGGAGCCTTGCCGGACACATGTGGTGAGTTCCCATCCAGGGGCAGAGGAGGGAACTATAACAGACGCCGCCCTCGTGGCAGAGGGAGTCTGCAAAACCAGGGCAGCAGAGAATCCTTCTCTGAGAAGCCCTTCCAGCATCGCTTAAGGGTTGCCCAGCTGCCCACCTCTGGAGGCAGTCGGGGGAAGAGTATCGCTGTACCCAAGAGCCTGGCAAGACATAACACAAGACAAATGGGTACAGTCTGTTATATCCGGAGGCTACAGAATTCCCTTTGTTCGCGCCCCCTTATGGTTAAACAAGTCCCTTCCAGATGTTCCACCCAATCTAAGGGATCAAGCAGTTCAAGAAATTTCAAAACTGCTAAGAAAAAGGGCCATCCAGCAAGTCCTAGCAGACTAGCAAGCATCCGGAAGTTACTCAAGGTTCTTTTTGGTACCAAAAAAGACAGGGGACTGGAGACCCATTCTGGATCTCACCAGACCTGAGCAGGTCTTTGCAAAGAAAGAAGTTTCGGATGGTCATGCTACAGTCCATTTTGCCCTTTCTGGGTCAGGACAACTGGATGTGCTCTATAGATCTTCAGGATGCGTACTACCACATCAAAATGGACAGACGCTCAAGAAGATTCCTTCGCTTCTGGCTGGGATCCAGCCATTATCAGTTCAGAGCTCTGCCCTTTGGTCTCACCACAGCCCCGAGAGTGTTCACCAAATGTATGGCAGTAGTTACCACTCACCTGAGACAGCAAGGATTCCAGGTGTTTCCATATCTAGACGACTGGCTCCTCACTGCTACCACCAAGCATCACTTTCTACGAGCCAGAGACTACACCATCGAGACTTACTCCAAACTCGGTATCACAATAAATTTCAAAAAGTCTGCATTGTCGCCCTGTCAGTCTATCACCTTTATAGGCACAAATTTAAGTACAAAAGACATGTCAGCCAGCCTTCCATCAGACAGGGTGTTAGTCATTCGCCGACATGTGCAGGTCTTATTAGGATGCAAGAGAATTCAAGTCAGGTTCGTCCTCCAAACTCTGGGTCTCATGGCAGCAACGATCATACTTGTTCCTCTAGCTCATTTTCACATGAGGATTCTCCAATGGCTTCTTTTCACCCAATGGTCCTTCCAGCAGCTTCCCATGTCTCACATAATTATGATCACAGAAACATGCAAAAAGCACCTTGCGTGGTGGATGGCCTCCACATCAGTGCCTCAGGGCAGACCGTTTGTACTCCCCCCTCCAGTTGCTACAATGACCACGGATGCCTCCCTGATTGGGTGGGGGGCATTATCAGGGCAGAACAGTCCAAGGCACCTGGCAACCTCACGAGTACCATCTGCACATAAACGTCTTGGAGATGAGGGCCGTGCTTTTAGCGTTGCAAGCTCTTCAAGACTCTCTTCCTACCGGGACCATTGCAATTCAAACGGACAATATGTCAGTATTGTTGTACATCATCAAGCAGGACGGAACCAGATCCTACCCCCTATGTCAAGAAGCACTCAGACTTTGGCAGTGGGCGATCTTCCCAACGGTTTCTGATCACAACGCACATCCCTGGGCGATCCATCGTCATAGCAGACAGGCTAAGCAGAGCAATTCTCATGCCTCACGAGTGGTCTCTGAATCAGGTAGTGGCAGACCAAATCTTCCGCAAATGGGGCCAACCTTGCTGCGACCTTTTTGTCACCCCCTTCAACAGCAAGTGCAGCAATTTCTTCTCTCTCCTTCCACTTCCTGGACATCCTCACAGAGACGCTCTTGTCCACGATTGGCCTCAGGGACAGTATGCATTCCCTCCAATGTCCTTCAAGAATGCAACTGCAGTCATAACATGTGGGTTGTCCTGCCTCAGGCAGCCCTCGGTCGGCCAGATTCCAAAGTCTGGGTCCGACATCGGCTGATGTCGCATTTCTCTCCGACGTCAGAGCGGCTGGAGTACATAAGCATCAGCTGACGCCATTTTCTCCAGTCTTTCTTGCTGCGTGGTGCCCGAAGCAGAAGCAGTTCGCAAGTGCCGGTCGGTCAGCTCCTGTATTCTTCGATACCGAAGTCATCAAAAAAGCTAAGTACCCCGTTGGGGACCTTTTCTTGCCTCAGCCGATGTCAGAAATTACTGAAAAAGTTAACAATTGTCTTTCTTGTGGTAAACAAATACCTCATAAGGATTTCCACTCTTACTGTCTCCCTTGCCTGGGCCCAGACCACGACGTCTCAGCCTGTGTAGCCTGTGCTCGCTTCAACAAGCGCACTCTCAGGTGCCGGGCGGAGTTCGCTGAAGATTTCTTTGGCGATAAATTTGCTTACACCATGCCGTCGGATCTTCCGACTTCGCAAACTCCCAAAAAGCGCAAAGACCGGGACCGACATCCTCGGCCCGCGTCAACCACCGACTCCACGCCAAAACCTAGCGCGAGTGCTCCGGTTCCCTCTGAGACGGTCTCTCCACCGCTCCGAACCGAAGACACCGCATTACCGACGACTCCGATTCCAGACATTACCCTGACGCCAGTTATTGATTTTCCTCCGGATACCGAAACCGAGGAAATGCCCGAGACCATTGCTGTAGACAAGGTCACTCCTGCACGTGGAGCTGCCAGGCCCCCTATGGCCATGTCTATTAAGGCCTACACTAGGGCTAAGGCAGCCAGCAAAACAAAGCATATTACTTCTAAATCCTTTCCTCACCCTACTCCAAAGACACAAATTATGTCCATGGCTGCTGATTTAATTTCCATGATTAGAGGTTCACAGGCCCATCCTGAGAGAGGATCCCAGCCTCCTTCTGATAAAAGGCCCCGGGTTGAACCCTCTGACCCTACTCCTTCAGATGAAGAATCCGAGGGCTCTGTCCACTCTGATAGCCAGGAAGAGCTCTTCCAGACCTATGAGGACTCGGATGCAGATGATTCCATCCCCTCGGCCTCCCCTCCTGAGGATATTTCTTTTGGGGAAGTGCTGCACACCATGAGGGAACATTTCAAGTGGCAAGGTCAGGAATATTCTGATTCTAGGAAACGCCTTAGGACTTTCCTTAAGAAGCCTCAGCACAGGCCCTTAGCTATTCCTCCTGTACTTGATGTTCTGGATGATTTGTATTCTGATTCTAGTGCTACCCTGATTCTCTTCCTCCTGCTCCAGCCAAGCCAGACAGGTATTACAGGGTCCCAGAAACTCATTCCCATTTATTCAGGGCCCATACTGCTGATTTGGAAACTATTTCACAGGGGCCTAAAGGAGTTTCAGCCTCCACCTCTAAAATCCTTTGCCCTCCAACAGGGAAGCTAGGTCATTAGAGAGATGGGGCAAAAAGGTTTACACATCCACTACCTTATCTATGAGAGCTTTAAATTGCCTTTTTCATATGTTACAATATCAGGATTATCTGTTAGAAGATTTACAAAAAACATTAGCCACTCCTGATCCTTTAGACAGGAAGACTTTGCAGGAAGCTGTACATAACACTCAGCAAGTAAGCAATCACTTCCTGCAGTGTGGATATGATGCACTGGAAGCTTCATGTAAGGCAGCTATGACAGGGGCAGTCATCCGTAGACATGCTTGGTTAAAGGATCAGCCTCTACCAGATCATGTGAAAGCAAAACTTCTGGATGCACCTTTGGAAAAGAACAAGCTTTTTGGTGCAAATGCTAAGGATGTGTTAAAGACCATCGAAGAAAAAGCAAAATCAGTTCAGACGGTGAAAGATTTCCTTCAGGTTCAACCCCCCAGATTCAGTAGGAATTGGCCTTCAAAAAACTGGTCCTTTCCTAATCCAGAAAAGTTTCAAAGGGGTAAGAACAGACGTGGCCGAGGAAGAGGCCAATACAGAGGCCCTTACAGGGGACGACAATGGCAGCCAGGAAACCAAAGAAGTGACGCAGGGGTTTCACCTGCCCCACAACCTCAATCTCAATGACTTTCCTCTACTACCGCCTACCAGGGAACAAATAGAAGCTCCCTTGGGCGGGAAATTATCTCTGTTTGCAGAAAATTGGCACAGACTGACAAAGGACAAATGGATTTTGGACATTATAGACCGAGGGTACAGGTTTCATTTTCATACCTTACCAAGAAAACAAGGCATGCCAAACCTACCACAAAACCAGAGGGCAGAGGCTATCAAGCAAATCACTCTGCTGACTCAGATGAAAGCAATAGAAAGAGTTCCACAACAAGAGCAAGACCAAGGGTTTTACTCAAGACTGTTCCTTGTTCCAAGAAAAGAATCTCAATGGAGACCAATACTGGACTTGTCCGCATTAAACACCTTTCTAATAGTACCAAAGTTCAAAATGCTGACTTTACAGCAACTCCTTCCCATGCTGGGCAAGGGGTCTTGGCTGATTACTCTGGACCTCAAGGAGGCATACCTGCATGTCCCTATCAGACACAGCTGCAGAAGATACCTCAGATTTCTTGCAGGGCCAGAGCATTATCAATTCTCAGCATTGCCATTTGGCTTATCTACTTTGCCCAGAGTATTCACAAAATGCCTGGCTTCAGTAATTGCTCATTGCAGGCTCCAGGGAATACAAATTTACCCGTACCTGGACGACTGCCTCATACAAGCGGACGACAAATTGATGTTGACAAAAACCTGGATTATGTCATACGATTACTTCAAGCTCTGGGATACACAGTCAACTTCCAAAAGTCAAGACTGCAGCCATCCCAGCAAATAATCTTCTTAGGAGCCAAACTAGACACAGCCTCTCAGATGGCTTACCTGACAGAAGACAAGCAAGAGAAGTTAACTCATTACTTCAAAGGTTTAGCAAAACTCACCCAGATGACTGCAAGGAGATTCCTACAGGCCCTGGGTTACATGGCATCCTGCATTCTACTGGTTCCATTAGCAAGACTACACATGAGAAAGCTTCAATGGTACCTAAAAAGCATTTGGTCTCAACACAGCAACAACTTGGAGACAATCATACCGCTCATTCCATGCCTACAAAAGGAATTCCTATGGTGGGCCTCGGTGAGCCAGGCAAACACAGGTATGTCATTCAAAAAACCACAGATAACACAGACCATGACCACAGACGCCTCAGACCTTGGATGGGGGGCGCACATGGAAGGCAGGTGTATTCAAGGACAATGGACTCCAAAGGAAACACATCTGCATATAAACCAAAAGGAAATGCTGGCAGTAATGCATGCCATCGAGGCCTTTCAACACCAACTCCAGCAAGGCCATTTACTGATACGGACAGACAACACCACTGTGATGTGGTACATAAACAAGCAAGGGGGCACCCACTCTTACCCCCTTTGCAGACTGACAATGCATCTTTGGGATAAATCACTGAGCCTAAACATCCAGTTACAATCCCAGTTTGTTCCAGGTAAAGACAATGTGTTGGCGGACAGCCTAAGCAGGAATTTCACAGATCCACACGAGTGGAGGTTACATCCGAAGGCCTTCAGACAACTCACTTCGACATGGGGCAAGCCAGAAGTGGACCTATTTGCCTCTCACCTCAACCATCTTCTACCAAAATTCTGCACAAGGACATATCATCCAAAAGCTTGGAAAATAGATGCCCTCTTATTCAACTGGAACTCCCTAACAATCTATGCATTCCCACCTCTGCCACTGATGACCTCAGTATTACTAAAGATCAAAGCAGAGAGACCCAAGGGAATCATAATAGCTCCGGACTGGCCAAGACAACACTGGCACCCACTACTACAGAGCTCATGTCACACCAGGAGGTGGGCCCTTCCCCAATGGCCTCTACTTTTGACTCAACAATTTTGAAACAGTACATCCAACTCTTCAGACACTGTAGCTAACAGCCTGGGAGATCCCATGAATAACTACAGCCTATCTCTCTCCAAGGAAGTTCAGCGGATACTGACAGAAGCTCGAAGACCATCCACCAAAAAGGTTTACTTAGCAAAGTGGAAAAGATTCAGCAATTGGAATACCAGCAAGGGACATGATGCATCTTTGTTGAACATCCCACTCATCTTGGAATATTTGGCAGATATGTTAAAGAACGGCCTCTCATATTCTTCCATAAAGATACACGCATCTGCTATTTCAGCTAGATACAACACTGATCCTCCTGTTTTTTCACACCCTGTACTAAGGCCTCAGGGGAATCAAGAACATTAAGCCACCAAGAAAGGCCCCAGTGCCAGCCTGGGACCTCAATTTTGTCCTAGAAAAACTGACTGTACCTCCATTTGAGCCAGCAGCTACAGTTGACTTGCAATTTCTCTCATGGAAGACAGCTTTCCTGTTGGCAATTACCTCAGCAAGAAGGGTTTCGGAGCTACAGGCCCTAATGGCAATACCACCCTTCATTATTTTTCACAGAGACAGGGTTTCATTAAGGACCAACCCTACTTTTATGCCAAAGGTGGTATCTAGGGTTTCTTTAAATCAAGCAATTCATCTGCCTGCTTTTTTCCCCAATCCTGAGAATAAGGGGGAAAGACTGTTGCATACCTTGGACATTCACAGACAACTTTGATACTACCTGGACAGAACCAAAGCCAGTAGGAAGTCTGAACAACTTTTTGTAGCTTACGCCCCTGCAGTCCAAGGAAAAGCAATTTCAAAACAGACTATTTCTAAATGGATTGGACATTGCATCAGATTCTGTTATTCCTTTCATGGAAAGACTGTTCCAGCCAATGTCAGACCACATTCCACCAGAGCTACAGCCACCTCTACAGCATTCTTAAGAGGGGTGCCTACCAAGGACATTCTAGAAGCTGCTACATGGAGCTCCGTGCATACATTCTCCAAACACTACAGTCTCCCTCTATACTCCAGATCCAGAGCAGGCTTTGCTTCGGCAGTCCTGCAGGGTTTGATTGCCACACCATCTTTTTCCTAGAGCATTCCTCCTCCCCCAGCTAAGCTATGGTATTCTACCCACATGTTATGACTGCAGTTGCATTCTTGAAGGACATAGTACAGTTTTGTACCTACCATAAATGTAGATGTCCGATAGACATGCAACTGCAGTCGGATTTTCCCTCCCTCCATACCCCTCTTTGCCTATGGTCCACTACTATCCCTGTTACTTTTAGCTGGGGATATCTGTTATGGTGTATTTGTTTTATTGCTCTTTTATTTGTTTGGAATCCTGTCTTTTTGTCTTCCAATTTGATTACAGCCTTCCTTGGAGGGCACCTGGCATCTGGGGCAAGAAACACTGAAGAAAATGGCGTCGGCTGATGCTTATGTACTCCAGCCGCTCTGACGTCGGAGAGAAATGCAACATCAGCCGACGTCGGACCCAGACTTTGGAATCCGGCCGACCGAGGGCTGCCTGAGGCAGGACAACCCACATGTTATGACTGCAGTTGCATGTCTATCGGACATCAACATTTATGGTAGGTACAAAACTGTACTTTTCCCCTAATCCCGAAGCTAATACAGAAAGCTACCGTCTTGGGCTGCAAAATGATCCTCATTGCTCCTTACTGGCCTCGACAAATATGGTTCCCGTTCCTGCATCATCATCTTCTCGAGCAGCCTTGGACTCTGGACCCAGTTCCAGACCTGCTGATCCATCAATCGTGCAGGCTGCACCACTCCCTGCAATCTCTCCAACTCACTGCTTGGTTGCTCCACTTCCAGCTTTAGCCAAGCTTCCTGATATCTCCCACTCTGTGCGTGAAATCATTTTATCATCGCACAAGTCTACCAATAGAAAAACTTAAGCTAGTAAGTGGAAACGTTTTTCCTCCTGGGCAGAGGCTAAGAATATATACCCCTTTTCAGTCCCTGTACACCACATTTTGGAGTTTCTTGCGGAACTCTTTCATGCTGGGTCCGCTTCTGCTACAATTAGAGTTCAGTTAGCTGCAATTTCAAATTTTCACTTTGGCCTGCCAGAAAGTAATATCATGTCTCATAAGCTACGTAAAGCCTTTCTGAAAGGGACCACTCTGCTTAGGCCCCCATTGAGAGATCCTCCACCTCTGTGGGATCTGAATTTGATTTTAGTTTCTCTAATTTTGCCCCCCTTCGAACCTGCAGCTTCTTGTTCTTTGAAGTTTTTATCTTGGAAAACCCTCTTTCTCGTAGCGATTACTTCAGCCAGAAGAGTTTTGGAGCTTCAGGCTCTCTGTATCCGTCCTCTGTAGCTAGTGTTCCACAAAGACAGGGTTGCTCTCAGGACTAATCCTTCCTAAGGTCTCTTCGGAGAATAACTTGAATCAGTCTATTGACTTTCCTGTATTTTTTCCCAACCACTCCAACAGGGTGGAATACAAGTTGCATCAGTTAGACGTTCACAGGCAACTACACTTTTATTTGCATAGGACCAAGGACATCAGAAAATCGGACCAGCTTTTTCTTTCCTATGCTGAAGGTAAACAAGGTCTTCTAGTTTCAAAAGTAACCTTGTCCAGGTGGTTGACTACTATCATTTCATTCATCTATCAACTGAGGAATAAAGAATTGCCTGTTAAACCGAAAGGTCACTCCACCAGAGCTTTAGGCTCTTCTGTGGCATTTCAGGCTAGGTTGCCCATGGAATCTATTTGTGCTGCGGCTACGTAGGCCAATCCAGATACTTTCATTTTGCATTATAAGTTGGACGTGGTCCCCAGGTGCAGAGCTGATTTTGGTTCCACTGTTCTGAAGAGTTTGTTCCAATGAGCCACCCAGGATTTTAGGTGCTAGGGACGCTGTCCCAACCAGCAAGAATGAAGGCGAAATAGACAACTTAACATAAAGAAGTTATGTACCTACCATAATGTTCCATGTTAGTTGTCTTCTTCTCGCCTTCTTTCTTGCATCCCACCCTCCATCCCCATATCCTAGTTGACTGAGAAGAGTTCCTTATGGTTTTTCACTGGCTGAGTCTTCTGTGGCTATTCCTCTCTGCCTAGTAGTCTCTCTGGTAGGATTTATACATTATAGGATAGGATTCCTTCCTTATTATTATGTCTGCAGTTAGACTTACCAAACAAGATCTGGGTATCTAGCGCCAGGAATCATGGGATATGGGGAGGCCTCGAGCCAGTAAACAGCTCTTGAGCTTTAGAAGATGGCCGAGTCGGAGCCGAGGATCTGCTCCGAACCCCAACCAGCAAAAAAAGAAGGCGAGAAGAAGACAACTAACATGGAACGTTATGGTAGGTACATAACTTCTTTTTATCCGACATCTACCAATCCCCATCGGTGCCAGTTAACTGAGAGTTTACTGTACTGTGGTATCAGTCCTTGGTAGTGAAGGCAATCTCTGTCCTGCAGTTCAGATGTCTTCTTGGCCTCTTTCTGTTCTGTTACCTTTCCGTCTCTAGTTATTTACTTCCAGTAGTTTGGTTCCTTTGCCAATTTTCTCAAGTAAATTCCAGCTACCTGTTGCCTATTCATACCAATAACTGCAGTCATCCCTATCAGCAGATTCTTCTTTCTCTATTATCATTTTGTATTTGTTTTTAAAATGCTTTCTGCTGCTTTATTATTAAAGTTATATATGTCCGTTATTCTTCTTAAGGATCTGCTTTCAAAATCCTATTCTGTCCTTATTTTTTGAATCTCCCCCATCCCCCACCCACTAGCCTCAAGGCTAGAAACTGCCTTCCCTGTCAGGGAGTATAGAAAATGAAAGCTCTGTAGTGGTAGTGTTTTTAGCTGAATGTAGAACAGAAACTGATATTAGAATACAAATAATTAGGGCATATAAAATATTGCACTTTTTGTTGTTGTATTTCTTTCAGCTTTTCTCGGTTAGGGGTCACCACAGCGGAACTCTGGTCCGCTAATGATTGGCAGTAGATTTTTATGGTGCCAAGATGCCAGCTCGACACCCAACCTTTAACGAAGGCACGCCCATTCATGCATGTCTTTCGAACGCTAATCAACCGCGGGGAGGACATGCAGACTCCACACAGAAGGCACTCCAGCCGAGAATCGAACGGGATTAATTGTTAGAAAAGATTGGGAAGAGAGATTGGATAAGCAATTCACTTAGAAGCAATTGGAGTTCTTATGCATGGTTTCCAAGTGTGCAACAAAGTCTAGGAGATTTAAGATGTTTGCTTAGGTATTTTTATACTCCAAGCAGACTCTGCTGATAGACTGCTCTGACCTCTGCAAGAAGGCTGATTTCCAAATTCATGTGGTGAGTCAACCTTACTTCATTTTCCACAGGGACAAGCTGTCTCTATGAACTAATCCTTTTTATGCTTAAAAGGGGTATCCAAGTGTCTGAAGTAGTTAACTTCATTTGGTCAGCTACCTGTGGGTTACGGATCCAAGCCGGCAGTATATCAAGCTAAAGATCTGAGCTCCAAGCTCCACCCCCTTACCCATACTACCCTGCAACCTCCTTCCAATCCCCAGATCTCGTTTGCCGCGGCTTTGCCAAGCACAGGATTTTTCGAGCTCCAGGCGAGTGTAACTAATTCTTGTATTTTTCTTAAAAGTATTTGGGTAGTATAGTGATTAGCTGTGTGTGTGTAGTATTTTTCTATTTTTTTTCTACGTATTGGTTGCATTCGTAACTAATCTATCCCCCTCTTATCCTTGGTAATCTCTAACCCCTAGTAGGCCCTTCTTTTCCGTGTGTGTGTGTGTGTGTGTGTGTGTGTGTGTGTGTGTGTGTGTGTGTGTGTGGGGTATAGCTGAAAGTCAGAAAACTACTTTTTATAAGTGTACTGAGTGTGGCCATAAGCTGTTGCCAGTGGATGGTCACACTCAGTGCGTTCTTTGCTTGGGGGTTTCTCACCTTTCCTCAGTTTGCCAGATCTGTGCAGCCTTTAACCCCCGGGCCTTGTGCGATAGGAAGAACAAGCTGATTTTGGTGGGGCTTCTACCCGCGGAATCAGCTTCTTCTTCCCCCTCTGTAGCGACAACCGCGGCTGCGGTTGCCCAACCATCTGGCCCTCCTCCCCTGTCTGGGACTCACCCTCCCACCTCATCTCAGGGAGAGTGAGAGGCAAAAAAGAACAGAAAAGAGAGAAGGGGGAGAGAGAGAGAGAGAGAAGCCACAAATTGTGGGCCGAATTGGACCCCTCTGCCCCTCCAGCTAAGGTTCTCTCCTCTCCATTAAAGATTGCCAAGCCTCTTTCCCCACGGCTCTGTTCCCCATGCTTCTCTCCAGAGCCAGAGGAGAAGACCCGACCATCTTCGAGGTCGTGTCGGCACTCCTGGCCGGCTTTGGCAGCCTCTTCCAGATCTACTCGTAGCCTCTTGGAGGCAGATATGGGCCGGATGATGTGTCGCTTCCTGCAAACTCAGCTGCAGATGGGAGTGTTGCTGCCCCCCCTCCCCCGGGGGGGGGGGATTTCATCTCCACTGTTTGCCCGGATAGCTCCTTCTCCGATTCACTACCGGGTTTCGGAGTCTTCGTATCCGAGGAGCCTCGGAGTCGGGGAGTCTGCGCCGATGGTTATTGCTACCTTGATGCCGGCCATGCCCTCGAGCTTATCGGATCCCTTTTTGGATCCGAGCTCTCGGAGCCGAGAGACGGGCATCGGTTCCGAGGGGGCAAGTGTGTGTTCAGCTCCTTTGCAGTCGGAGCACACTGTCCACTCAGATCCGAGCGCTTCGGCTCCGACACCGATCCCTTCATCGGATCCGAGGGTACCGGCCACCTGTCTTAGAGAGGCTGGTTCCCCATCGGCATGCGACATTGTGAAGAGGGTTCTCTCCAGAGGTTTGAGACCCCTCACTCTTTCCTCGAGATCTGCCCCCGCTCCCTTGCAGCTCGATTTGTCCGCCATCATCCAGTCCCAGGGACAGCCTATATCATTTCACGCCCCAGCCAGTTCCCCTGGAGGAACATGAATCCGTTGGTGAGCCCCCAGACAGCCCCCCGAGGAGATTCCTCACAAACACCTGTGCAAAAGGAGGCACTTGGACTCCCCTGAGTCCCGCACTGAGGATACCGATTTGGAGGAAGGGGAAGGTTCTCCCTAATCACCCCTCGATGACGTCTCCTTCAGAGACATTATGGAAATGCTCTGCCAAAGGGGGGGGGTCCGCCAAAAAAACCTTCCTCGGATGAGTCGGTATGCCTGGAGGGGTTCGACACAGGCCCATCTACCTCTTGGGTGTCCCCCCTCCCCCCTGGTCGACCTGATTACCACCAGAGCGTGGAAGGAACCTGACACTGTAGAGCCGATTTTCCTTCTCTATTAGGGCGCTGAATTACTTGGCCCATGTAATCAGACTGCAGCAGGACCTGATTAAAGAGTACGCTGAGTCTCCCCCAGAGTCCATGTCGGCCGAGGATAAACGGACTTTCTCTGCTCGTATGGCCACTCTCAAATCAGTGTCTAATACGTCTATGTGGCTACTCTCCCATGCCACAGAAGGAGCCGCTAGAGCTAGCGGTTCTGGTATCGCCTTAAGGCGTCATGCCTGGCTTCGGCTTTGCAATTTCTTGGAACCTTTCAAGGCATCTTTTGCGAAGGCACCCTTTGACGGGTCTACCCTGTTTGGGAAGACCATCCGCGAGACACTGGTCCAGAGCGAGGAAAACGCTGTCAGCCATTGGAATCTGCTTCTCTACTCCTCAAAGGTCCTTCTCCAGGAACCAGCGAGGGCAGACGAAGATGTGGTTCCAGAAATCTCAGCAGGCCTGGAATGCTCAGGACTCCTCCTCCCCCAGAGGCAGAGGGGGACAAGGTGGATGCCGGCCCAGAGGCAGAGGGGGTCCGAAGAACTTCGGGTCACAGGAACCCTTTTTTGACCGACCTGTGCAGGAGCCCTGAGTGGTTGCCCAACTGCTCCTCTCTGGAGGCAGTCGGGGGGCGTTTTTCGAGGCACCTGGCTCAATGGGAGTCCATCACGACAGATCGCTGGGTGCTTCAGATAATATCCAGAGGCTATTCAATCCCCTTCATAAACAAGCCCCCTTACTCAAGGCGCTTCCCAGATGTTCCACCCTCTCAAAGGGAGGCCGCAGCTTTGGAAATAGAAAAGCTGTTAGAAAAAAGAGCCATCCAGCATGTGCCCCCAGACCAGTGTGGATCAGGCATCTACTCCAGGTTCTTTCTGGTGCCAAAAAAGACGGGAGACTTGAGGCTGATTCTCGACTTGTCAACAATGAACCTTTTCATTGCCAAGGAGAAATTCCAGATGGTCATGCTCCAGTCCAGCCTGCCCTTCTTGCAGGAGGAGGACTGGATGTGCTCCATAGACCTCAAGGATGCATACTTCCATATTTTCATGGACAGACGGTCCAGGAGGTTTCTCTGCTTTCGACTGGGGGCCAGTCATTCCCAGTTCAGGGTCCTACCCTTCGGTCTCATCACAGCCCCCAGGGTGTTCACCAAGGTCATGGCAGTTGTATCGGCCCACCTGAGGTTCCAGGGCATACAGGTCTTCCCGTACCTAGACGACTGGCTCCTCACTGCCCCCACCAGGCATCTACTCTCTCTAGCCAGGGACTTCTTCCTCCATTTATCATCCCAGTTGGGGATCACTATAAATGTCAAGAAGTCGTTCCTACAACCTGTTCAGGTTATAGACTTTATAGGGGCCAGGATAGATTCCCTTCAGGTCAAGGCTTTTCTAACGCCAGACAGACTTCACATCATGACTCTACATGTACTAGCTCTTTTTCAGTCTCCTGCTCCCCCAGCAGAGTTAGTCCTGAGAGCTTTGGTGTCCATGGCGGCAGCGATCAGTTTGATCCCTTACGTTCGTCTGCACATGAGGGTTTTACAGTGGACTTTGCAAGTACAGTGGTCCATTCTACACCATCCGCTAGACTTGCCTTTTCCCCTCAGCAGGGTTTGCAGGAACTCCCTCGTGGTGTCTCCAATCCCGAGCCCTTCGGGAAGGACGACCTTTTGTTATGCCCCTACCCCAGGCCACAGTGACCATGGACCCCTCCCACCTAGGATGGGGGGGGCATTGTGCTTGCAGGACTGTCCAAGGCATGTGGACTCAGAGACCGTTCTGCATATAAATGTACTGGAGATGAGGGCGGTCTTTTTAGCGTTACAGGCCCTTCATGCCTTCCTTCCTTCGGTGACTATTGCGATCCAGTCAGACAATATGTCGGTGGTCTGGTATATCAACAAACTGGGGGGGAACCAGGTCTTACCCTCTTTGCCGAGAAGCCGTGAGAGTTTGGGAATGGACGATCTCCACCACCCGCTTCCTGTTAGCGATACACATTCCAGGTCGGTCCAACATTCTGGCAGACAAATTGAGCATAACTATCATCTCCCCTTACGAGTGGTCTCTGAATTCTTCCGTAGCGGAACAGACCTTCCTCAAGTGGGGTCAGCCTTGCTGTGATCTCTTTGCAACGCCTTCCAACGCGAAGTGCAGCATGTTTTTTGCTCTAATTCCTCCTTTAGGGGAAGCCCCCAGAGACGCTGTAGTCCATGCTTGGCCGCCTGGTCGTCTTTATGCGTATCCACCACTTCCGCTGATGACAAAATATTTGCAGAAAGCTCGTCGGTTGGGGAGCAAGATTATCCTCATAGCCCCATTCTGGCCTTGTCAAGTCTGGTTCCCCTGCCTATAGGGTCTCATCTCATAGCTCCTCTCTGGATCTTGGATCCCATTCCGGATCTGATCTCTCACCCCTCGGGAATGGCCCCTCCGAACCTGAATGAGCTAAAGCTCTCAGCTTGGCTGATCCGGTTCCCTTAATTGCCAGGACTCCCGGTATCTCTTCCCTAGTCAAGTCCATTCTGGTGGTGGCACATAAACCCTCTACAAGGAAGATTTACAATAGTAAATGGAAACGTTTTTCCATTTGGGCTTCACATAAGAACTTGGATCCCTTTACCGCTCCTATTCCAGCGGTTCTAGAATTCTTGTCTCATATTTTTCAGCAAGGGGCCAGTTCATCTTCTGTAAAGGTTCAGCTGGCTGCTATTTCCCATTTCCATATTGGGGACAACTTTGCTTCTCTCGCTGCTACCAGAATTTGTAAGGCCTTTCTAAAAGGTACCTTTCTTTTGAGACCTCCTATTAGAAATTCATCCCCACTGTGGGACCTGACCTTGGTTCTTCAGGTGTTAGTCGCGCCTCTGTTTGAACCCGCAGCTTCCGTTGATCTGAAGTTCTTGTCATGGAAGACAGCCTTTTTGGTAGCCATTGCCTCAGCCAGGAGAGTGTCGGAACTTAAGGCTCTTTCTATCAAACCTCCATACCTTGTATTTCGCAAGGACAGGGTATCTCTCAGGACTAATTCCTCTTTTCTTCCCAAAGTTGCTTCCGAGATGAACATTAATCAATCCATTAATTTGCCTTTTTTTTCCCCCAGTTACCAGAACAAAGGGGAGTATAAACTTCATTTACTGGATGTTCACAGACAGTTACATTTTTATTTACACAGGACGGCTGTCTTTCGCAGATCTGACCAACTTTTCGTCTCCTTTGCAAAATCTTTTCTAAAATCTTTTCTAGGGAAACCGATTTCTAAAGTGACTCTTTCCAGGTGGATTTTGAGTTGTATCCTCTTAGCATATAGAGAATCTGGCTTGCCAGAACCAGTGGGAGTTCATGCTCATTCTACCATTCTATTGCAATGTCTGCTGCATTCTGGTCTAGAGTTTCCCTCGATGACATTTGTTCAGCGGCTACCTGGGCGTCCTCACACCTTTATTTCTCATTATAAGGTAGATTTGGTATCTAGAGGAAGGGCTGCTTTTGGCTCTGCAGTGCTCCGGAATATTCTTCCTTGAGGGCCTCCCAAGATTTCAGGTAGCTGGGGACTCTGTCCCACAGGTTGCTGATCAAATGAAGTTAACTACTTCAGATAAAGAAGTTATGTGCTCACCATAACATTCCATCTGAGTAGGTAACTTCATTTGTCAGCAACCGTCCCTCCCTCCTTCCCCCTAACCTGAATAGTTGTTTAGCTGAACTCGAGGTTTGGATGCTCGAGTTTTGTTTTGTCTCTGAGTCAGGTTTTCTCAGGTTGTTAGTTTGTTTTGTGTAGGTGGCAAACGCGATCTGAGGATTGAAAGGAGGTTGCAGGGTGGTATGGGTAAGGGGGTGGAGCTTGGAGCTCGGATCTTTAGCTTGGTATGCTGCCGGCTCAGATCCGTAACCCACAGGTTGCTGACAAATGAAGTTACCTACTCAGATGGAACATTATGGTGAGTACATAACTTCTTTTTATTTTAAGCTAAAACTATCCATCTCTCTGTATTCTTTCCTGAACCTAAAAATGAGGGAGAAAGAGTATGTCATTCAAAGGATGTCGTCAGACAGCTCAGATACTGTCTTGACAGAACTAAATCTTTCAGATGTTCAGATCAATTGTTCCTTTCTTGTGAAGATGAGGAGGAGGAACAACCTATGTCAAAGCAAACATTTCCAAATTGTTTACTAAAGCTATCACCTCTTGTTATGCTTACCACAAAAACATATTCCATGCAGGGTCAAGTCCCACTCTACCAGGGCATTGGCTTCATTGATGGCTTTTTGGAAAGGATTAGATTCTAGAAGTATTCCAGAAGCAGCAACTTGGTCTTCTGTACATGCTTTTACAAAGCATTTTAAACTTGACTCCTTCTGTACATCTAGATCAGGCTTTGCCAGGACCATTCTGTACTACTTATTTTCCTTTCACCTCCCAAAATTTGCTGCTGCAGCAGTGTTCATTATGAAAAACATAGTACTGTTGTGTAAGTCAATTTACAATAACAGTTGAAGTTTGAATGATTGCTGGTGAGCAATTCCTCCTTCCTTCCCCCTTGTTTCTTGGCTTGTAGTTTTTGCCAGGATGTGGACTGTTTTTTATACTTTTTTTGTTCCTAGCATTGCCTTTTCAGGGCTCAGCCTCTCTCTCTCTCTCTCTCTCCGTTGGCATGAAAGCTCTGAAGAGCTTGGCACCCATACCTGTATTTTTACTCAGCACAACGTGAACTAGCCAATTGTTTGGGCACATGGAAGGTGCCCTGAACATTTGGAAACTGGCTGGGTGTTGTATCCTTACAGGATATAACGCATATAGCTTAGGCTACTGCAGTTGTGATAATTTGAACATCATCTGATGTCCTCTTTTTCATCTATTGCAGTATTCTTAACATGGGGGAGATGTTCTTTGTGTTTCACTGTTGCAGTCATTACATTTGGGTAATCTGCTGGCAGGTTGCCCTCAGTCGGCCTGAATAACAAAGTCTTGGGTCCTGCGTCGGTTGCTGTCTCCTCTTCCATGGCTTCTGAGGGTGTTTTCAGGCCTCAACATTTTTATATTAAACCAACGCCATCAACAAAAACAAGGTCAAAAATAACTTCTATGTCTAAAAAACAGACGCATGAGTCACGTGCTCAGGCCCCTATGCCTAAAAAACAAATGATCAAATTGCTGAGGATTTAATTAACTTGATTAGGGGTTCCCAACCCCCTGCTAAGAGGCCTAGGCAAGGCACTGATTATGAATCTTCAGATCAGGTTTCCATTTCTTCTGATCAGGAATTTTCTGTTCCACCTTATGAGGATTCTGATGCAGAGGAATCCATACCATCTGCATCTCCTTCTAAGGATTACTCTTTTGGAGAGACTTTTTGCATACTTTAAGGGAACATTTTCACTGGGAGAGTCAGGACTTTTCTGAGTCAAAAAAGAGGCTGAGGGATTTCCTTCTTCTACCTCAGCATAGGCCTTTGGCAATGCCTCCTGTATTAGACATTGTGGATGATGTGTTCTCGGAATCCAGCATGGCTCCTGATTCCTTGCCTCCGGCTCCTAGTAAGCCAGACAGATATTACAGGGTTCCTGACTCCCACAAATTTTTTTCAAAAATCCAACTGCTGATCCTGAGACAATTTCTCAGGGTCCCAAGGGTGTTAAGGCTTCTACAGCCAAAAATCCTACCCCTTCTGATAGAGATTCCAGGGTGCAGGATAGATGGGGTAAGAAGGTTTATACGTCTGCAACCTTGGCAATCTGGGCTTTAAACTGCCAGTTTCATATGCTTAAATATCAGCAGCATGTTATGGCCTTATTGAAACAGAAAATAATATTGATTTCTGATTGTGTGGAAAATAGTTACAGGATTTATTGCATGCAGCAGAACAGGTTGGAAAGCATACTTTGCAATGTGGTTTTGATTCCTTGGAGGCCTCTTGTAGGGCCGCTGTTACTGGATCTGTGATAAGAAGGCATGCCTGGCTCAAGGAGCAAAAATTGCCTCATCATGTTAAAGCTAAATTGTTGTATGCCCCTTTACAGCATGATATTTGGTAATAAGACAGAAAAGGTTTTAAAGAAAATGGAAGACAAAGCTAAATCTATGCAAACTGTAAAAGATTTTTTGCAAGTGCAGCCACCCAGGTTCAGTAGGCACTGGCCTACTAAAAATTGGTCCTTTCCTGTGTCCAGCAGAGCCACTCAGGGCAAACCCAGGTGCTCAAAAGGCTCCAGATATCAATCACAGGGATCTTACAGTCAAAGCAATGGGGTGCCTCCACCTCTAAATCTGTAGGTAACAAAGCAAAACCCTACAGGAAGCAGTCTCAATGAGTTTCCTCTACCATCTCCAAGCACTTATCTTTTGGCAGCCCCCTTGGGGGGAAAACTAGCACTTCATGCTCAAAATTGGCAGTTAATTACCCAGGATAAGTGGGTATTAAACATAGTATCCCAGGGGTACAGATTTCATTTCCATACTTTGCCAATTCCAAACGGATGGCCGGATCTGCCACAAAACCAGTGGGCAGAGGCCCAGAAACAAGTCATGTCCCTCACGGATATGGGGGCTATTCAACCAGTACCAGAAAAGGAAAAAGGACAAGGATTTTATTCAAGACTTTTCCTGGTACCCAGAAAAGACAATTCATGGCGTCCAATAATGGACTTATCGATTCTGAACACATTCCTGGACATTCCAAAATTCAAAATGCTGACTTTACAACAGCTACTGCCTATGCTAGGCAAGAATGCTTGGTTAGTCACTCTAGACTTAAGAGCATGCCTGCGTATCCCAATAAGGGAATCTTGCAGAAGATACCTCCACTTCAAAGCAGGCTTTTTGCATTCCCAATTCTCTGCACTGCCCTTTGGCTTATCTACTGCGCCCAGGGTCTTTACAAAGTGCCTTGCACCAGTAATTGCATTCTGCAGACAAAGAAACATTCAAATTTATCCTTATCTGGACAATTGTCTCATTCAGGCAGAGGACAAGGACACTCTTCTTCAACATCTGGCATTTGTAAAAAGGCTCATAGCATGCCTAGGATACACCATAAAAGAAAATAAATCACAACTGGTACCCTCTCAAATAATTACATTCCTGGGTGCAAGCTTGAATACAACTGCCCAGATGGCTTACCTCACGCCTGACAAACAACTGCAATTGACAACATACTTCAAATTGCAACAAAAACAGTTATCTGCAAGACAAATTCTGCAGGCTTTGGGGTTCATGGCATCCTGCATTCTACTAATTCCATATGCGAGACTGCATATGAGGAAACTTCAAAAAACAGAAAAACCCTGGAAGAACACCGCTGGATGCTTCAAGTAGTAAAAATAAGAACTTTTAATAAAAGCTGGTACAAAACAGATAAGTGCTTTTGGGTTGGTAGCCCTTCATCAGATCTGATGAAGGGCTACCAACCCGAAAGCGCTTATCTGTTTTGTACCAGCTTTTATTAAAAGTTCTTATTTTTACTACTTGAAGCATCCAGCGGTGTTCTTCCATGGTTTTTCTGTTTTTTGCTTCGCTTGTGTGTGCCTTTGGAGGAACCATTTCAGCACCTAGCATTGATATATGAGGAAACTTCAATGGTATCTAAAAAGTTTATGGAGTCAACATTGTCACAGCCTGGAAATAATGATCCTTCTCATTCCCTGCCTACAACAGGAGTTTCTTTGGTAGGCAGAGACATGTCACCAAAACAAGGGACTGTCATTCACTCTGCCTCCTGCCACCCAAACCCTAAGTACAGATGCATCAGACTATGCTTGGGGGGCCCACCTAGCAGGGAGATGCATTCAGGACAAATGGAGCCCAAACCAAATGCATCTGCATATCAACCAGAAAGAAATGCTAGCTGTTCAGAATGCTCTGACAGCCTTCAAGGACTTACTTCATCCAGGACAACTACTGATAAAGACGGACAACACCACAGTTAAGTGGTACATAAACAAGCAGGGGGGGTACCCTTTTGTACCCGAACTGCCATGGCCTTGTGGAACACAGCCTTGACTTGCCAAATACATCTTCAAGCTCAGTTCCTGCCAGGAAAGCAAATTACTCTGGCAGACGACCTAACCAGAAATCTTATGGACCCGCACAAATGGAAACTGGATCCACAAATCTTCAACATGTTAACAATGAAATTTGGGAGCCCAGACATAGATCTATTTGCCTCTCCCCAAAACTATCAGTTGGACAAATTCTGCACAAGAACTCATCAGAAAAAAAGCATGGAAAGTGGATGCTCTATCCTTCAGCTGGAAAAACCTATCAGTCTATGCCTTTCTCCCTCTGCCTCTACTCTCCAAGGTCTTACTAAAAGTCAGACAGGAAAAACCAAAAATGATTTTAATTGCTCTGGACTGGCCTCACCAACACTGGTATCTGCTTCTAAGGAATATGTCACACCTTCCTCCATGGTACTTGCCTCAAACACATCACCTACTGTCTCAGCAGAACTATCAAATTCTGCACACTCAGCTCCAAACTCTGAATCTTGCAGCATGGCTAATCAACTAATTATTCAAACCACATCTCTCAGTAAACCTGTGATGGATGTCATTTTGGAAGCCTGAAGGCCTAGTACTAGAAAATCGTATGCTGATGAATGGAAGAGATGCTGTGCTTGGAACCAAGCACAGGGAGTAGACACAGCAAAGCCCAATATTCTTCAGATTTTACAATACTTAACTGAGATGTTTGACAAGGGCCTATCTTTTTCTTCAATAAAAATCCTTGCCTCTGCCATCTTGGCTCATTACAACACAGAGCCTCTCCTCTTTTCTCATCCACTGCTAAAACAGTATCTCAGAAGAGCCAAAAATTTAAGGCCTCCCAGGAGAGCTCCAACTCCCACATGGGACCTCATTTTTTTGTGCTGGAAAAACTCACCATACCTCCTTTTGAACCAGCAGCTACTGCGGATATAAAATTTCTTTCTTGGAAGACTGCTTTTCTTTTGGCAGTCACTTCAGCTTGAAGGGTTTCAAAACTACAGGCTCTCATGGCAGTGAAGCCTTTCATTATATTTTACCCGGACAGGGTGGCCCTCAGGACCAATCCTTCATTTACGCCTAAAGTGGTGTCCAGTGTGGCACTTAACCAAACCATTCACCTGCCAACTTTTTTCCCAAATCTGCAGAACAAGGGAGAGTGGATTCTGCATTCATTGGATGTACACAGACAACTAAGATTCTGCTTGAACAGAACAAAATCTCTAAGAAAGTCTGAGCAACTACTGGTAGCATTTGCTGCAGGATCAGAGGGGAAGGCTATGTCAAAGCAGACTATCTCTAAATGGATAAGCCATTACATTCGTTTCTGCTATTTGCACCATGGTAAAGCTGTGCCAAAGGGCATCAGGTCCCATTCCACCAGGGCTGCCTCTACTTCAGCAGCTTTTCTCAGAGGGGTCCCCTACAAAAGACATTCTAGAAGCTGCTACTTGGAACTCTGTTCATACGTCCACAAAGCATTACCATTTACCTCTCTTCTCTAAATCCAGGGCAGGCTTTGCCACTGCAGTCTTGCAGGGCCTTATAGCTGCCCCTAATGCTGTTTAGCTCCATCCTCCCATCCATAGCTTTGGGATTCTATGCAAATGTAATGACTGCAACAGTGAAACACGAAGAACATAGTACAGTTCTGTACATTTACCATAAATGTAGATGTTCGAGTGTATTCACTGTTGCAGTCCGGGTTACCCACCCGCCATCCCCCATTCTATACCTTTTCTTTCATTCACTATACTCAAAAGCCTTTGGGGTATATTTGCTTTTAGTTGAAGGTAAATTTTATGTTTCTAAGGTGCATTTATATATATTTTCTGTTTGTTTATATATTTTTGCTCCCCATTTGGGGGGCACCTGACATCTGGGGCAAGAAAAACTGATTAAAATGGTGTCGGCTGCATGTTTTTGTACCCCTGACGACCTGACATCATGGAAGAGAAGATAGCAACTGACGCAGGACCCAAGACTTTGTTATTCAGGCCGACTGAGGGCAACCTGCCAGCAGATTACCCAAATGTAATGACTGCAACAGTGAATACACTCGAACATCTACATTTATGGTAAGTGTAAACAACTGTACTTTCTCCACCATAGGTGAACCAACTTCAGCCAGTATACAAAAGTCTTTCACTACTGTAGGATGCATGGTACATCAAACATATTGTTGGCCATAAAGGTGACATAATGCATGCATCTACCTCAGAACTTCTCTGCCAGCAGTCCAAACACCACCTTTGAATGTCCGTCTGATCACTGAGCCATTAGCTGTGTTCCAGCAAATTTCTCCGATAAGTGCCCCATTGGGGAAATCTTGTTTCTCTTACTACTGTTTTGTGATAGGGTTCATGTCATCCAAAAAAGGCAAATGCCAGTGTGGAAGACAAATTCCACATAAAGGTAGCCATCTTCAGTGTTTGTTCTGCCTAGGGCCTACCGACAACCACAAATCCTGTCCTATTTGCCAGGCCTTTGTACCCAGTACCCTAAGAAGTAGACTTTCCTCCTTAGTCATTTACTTGGAAAACCAGTGCTTAAAGTTACTAGCTAAAATCACGATGGAGGGATCCTTGAGGCCTGAGGTTGAGCGGAAGGGCAAAAAGCCGAGGTCTGAAGCTTCTGCTGCACCTCTTTACTATGGATGTGTCTCCTGTGGTGGATGAGAGCCCAGAGAAATATACTGTTCCTAGTTCTGGACCACAGGCAGAGCTCGATGTTGAAGCCACCATGGAGCCAACCACAGGCACGTCCTCAGAGGCTGAGCAGGCATTCGTCTCGGATGCACAGGTGGAACTGAGGCTCATGATAACCAAAGGCCCTAAGGGAATACCATAAATCCTGGTGCAGGAGGAACTTCACTTGAATATTACTGAATGTAGGCCTACATCCGGGCCTTCTACATTATATAAGGCAGACCTGCATCAAAAGAAGCAGAAAACTAAACATTTGTCACCTCTAAGGAACCTCACAGTGATTGGGAGCAATTCACCCAAGGCCTTTTCAAGGCCCTTATGGCCCTTAATCCCCCCTCGGGTGTGTCAGTCCCCACTCCTCCCTGCACAGCATCTCCACATAAGAGTTAGGGAAGAGGTTTCTTCAGATGAAGAGGATCCTCAGAAGAGGAATCTCTGGCCTGTTCCTCACAGATCCCCTCCTCTCTAGACTACACTTCCACAGAGGCGGACTTCAGTGGAGCTGACTCACCTGTGGAAGAACTCTTTTGGTGAGACCTTAGTGAGAATGAGAGATTATTTCAAATGGGATAGCACTCGGGTATCTGAAGTACAAAAGAGATGGTACGACCTTCTGCAGGTGGAATCACCCAGCCTTCAGCTATTCCTATTGTGTTTTCTGCCTTTCTAGATGCCTTTGCCTCTGCCTCCAAGGCCCCTGATTCCCACCCTCTAAGAAGCCTGACTAATTTTATAAGGTCCCCGAGGATTGTAAGTTCCTGTTTAAATGTCCTTCAACAGACCCATTGGTTATTTCATTGGCTTCCAACAAACAATCCAGGTTACTGCCTTCAACCTGTGTCCTTCCTTCCTTCCTTCCTTCAGATAAGGACAGCAGGATCCTGGAAAGGCTGGGCATGAAGGTGTACACTTCAGCCACCTTGGCATTTAGAGCCATTAACTACCAGACACATATAACCATTTCTGATTTGCCTGACTCAGAGAATAAAACCTTAGCTGCATCCTTGCTTGGAGCCTCCTCAAAGGTAGCCTGCCACTGCATCAAATGCAGCTATGATGCTGCAGAGGCTTCTGCCAGGGCATCTAGCTCTGGCTCTGTCTTAAGGAGATTCTCCTGGTTAATACTCCAGCCATTACCAGAGGACATTAAATCTAAGCTTATGGATGCTGCTTTGGACAACTCTGTATTGTTTGGCCCTATAGCTTATTAATTTATTTAAATCTATGCAGGAAAAGGGAAAGGACTAACAAGAATTGAAACACGTCTTTATCTCTCCAGTGCCTAAATTTCAGCAAAATTACCCAGCAAAAACTGCTTTGGTACATGGGCACTCCTGCCTTCTTCCACTTAAACCAAAAAAGTATTGTAGGAGACCTCAGCAGTCCAGCAATTCCAGCTCAGAAGTAAGCCCTTTCCAGACAGGCCTGATTCCCTCCGACTACCCAAACCACATTCGGCTTTCCCAGTGCTCTCTCTGCCAGACTGGGAAAGCATAACTCAAGACCCCTGTATTCTCTGTGTCATTCAAAAACGATACTTTGTGGTATGGGATTCCCTGCCTTCCTTCGGGGCACCCTTCAACCACTAAAGGAACAACTACCCTTTTTCCAGAGGTACTTCTAGACCTTTGGAGACAAGGGACCTTTCAGGAAGTTCCTCAGGACCGAAAAGGAAGAGGTTTGTACTCCATAATGTTCCTAGTGCCCAGAAAGGATGGTCCTTGGAGACCCATTTTGGATCTGCCTCATCTCAAACACCTTCCTGAAGGCACCCACCTTCCATATGTTAACTCTTCAAACCTTGTTCACTCTTATTCTGTCACAAGCCTTCTTGGATATCAAAGATGCATACCTACACATTTCCAATCCACCTCAGCTGCAGGTTTTTACGTTTCTTTGTGGCTTCTTGGCATTTTCAGTTATCTGTGTTGCCCTTTGGACTTTCTACTGCACCAAGAGTATTTACAAAATGTCTAGCCCCTGTGATTTATTTTTCCATACCTGTATGATCTCCTCTTTATGGCAACTTCCCTAGAGATCCTAGAGCAAAGCATCCTTTTTGCCATCTCTCTTCTACATTTTCTGGGATTCACCATAAACTACAAAAAATCCGTTCTGTTTCCCTCTTAAGATCACATCTTCCTGGGGTGCAGAATTCAGACAGACCTCATGAGAGTCTGACTTCTACCTCAGAAGGCAGAGAACCTCGTGTCCTAATTCAAAACCTCCTGCCTCTTCACCACTTTTCAGCCGTAGTTTTCCCCAAGGTTTTGGGATTTATGGCATCCACTATTTCCGTGCTACCTTTGGCAAAACTTCACATGAGAAAATTTCAGTGGTTCCTAAAGTCAGTTTGGATGCAGCATTCACATCCTATGGACTTTCCAGTTCCTCTCATCCCCTGTCTGAAGAGGAATCTTCAGTGGTAGATCTAACAAGTGTCCCTCATCCCAGGACTCCCCTTGCACCACCTCCTACCAGACCAAGAGCTGTTCATAGAGGCTTCAGATGTAGACTGGGAGGGCAGTTTTCAGAAACTTAAAAGCTTAAGGTGTATGCCCCCCCCCCCCTCTCAACAAAGAGAACACATCGCTGTAAGGGAGATGAGGGTGCTACTGCTAGCCATTCAGACCTCTGTTCCTCCCAGAACCTTTAAAACTGTTCACAGATAACACAACAATCCTCCTGTATGGAGCAGGCAGGGGAGGTCCAAATCCTACCTACTATGCAGGCTGGCATTCCAGGTTTAGGAGCTGGCATTTCAATATATTCAGGTAGTGTACATTCTGTCTAATCAAAATGGTCTGTCAGACACCTTGAGAAGGTCCTTAACACAGTCCCACAAACAGGTGTTTCAAAGTGTGTTTCTGGGCATTGTCCACTGGTAGGGTATACTTCAGGTAGATCTTTTTGCCTCCCCTGTGATCAGACAACTTCCACAGTCTTATGCCAGAGTCCCACACCCTCTGGTCTGGAAGGTGGACACCCGTTAGTTCTTTTGGAAGGGGCTGTTTCTGTATGCATTTCCTCCCTTCTGATAATTCTGAAAGTCCTGTTCAGAATTCAGCAGGATAAACCAAAAATCTTGCTAGTGACTCCCTTTTAGCCAAGACAGCGTTGGTTCCCTCTTCTCCTGCATTTATCCAAGGGCAGTCGCAAGTTACCTCACAGCGTGGATGTTCTCTCACAAGACAAAGGAACTCTCATCCATCCCCACTAGTCTACCCTCCAGTTGACTCTGTGGGCGATGGGGTTTTATTTCTTTTGGACACCTGTTTTATGAGGACGTGCTAAGGAAACTCAATACCAGAAAATCTTACCTATCCAAGTGGAAGAGATGTTCACTCTTGTGTGTCTCACGAAACCAGGATCCACTGTTAGTGGAAGGCCCATTGGTTCTATCCTATTTGTGTGAATTGCTCAGTGCTGAGTTGGCCTACTTTTCAGTGAAGGCCCATATCTCAGCTGTTTCTGCCTGCCTGTCTCTATCCCCCCCCTCTAGCTAGCAGATATGAGGCTAAACAATTTCTTAAAGGTGTACTTCACATTAGACCTCCAAGGAAACCTATCCCTCCTCCCTGGGATCTTAATTTTGTGCTTGAATAGCTGACCCCTCCCCCCTTCAGCCATCTTCATCAGCATCCCTGCATCATTGTTCCTGGAAAATTGTACTACTCCTAGCTATTACTTCAGCCAAACTTCTATCTGAGATCCAAGTCCTAATGGCCTCTCTTCGCTTTTTGATTTTCCATATAGACTAGGTGTCCTTGTTTACCCAACCCTTCTGTTATGCCTAAGGTAGTCAATGAATTGTCAGTCGACCAATCCATTCATTTACCTGCCTTCTTTCCTTCCCCACAGAACTCTAGTAAGAAGGTGTTGCACACCCAGGATGTGCATACGCAATTTAGATTTTATTTAGACAACACCAAATCTATTAAGAAATCAGACCAACTTTTTGTCTCCTATCATCCCAGGGCACCGGGAGTGCCGGTTTCCAAGCAGACTATTTTTACTTGCATTTCTAAGCCAATTTCATTCTGTTACGTGAAGCATGGTAAGACCCTTGTTTTTTCTGTAAAGGCCCATTTCACTAAGGCTGTAGCTTCATCAGGTGCTTTCTTCAAAGGATTAGTCACTAGTTCTATTCTTGCAGTGGCTACATGGACTTTGGTGCATACCTTCACTAAACATTACAAATTGGATGGCATTTCTATGTCTAGGGCAGGGTTTGCCAGAGCCATACTCCATGGCTTTCAGGAGAGCTCAACTGCTTCTTCCTGCACCCTCTACTCTTGAGCTTTTGCACTGTCCCTCATGTTAAGAGTACTGCAACAGATGAATAGGACGTAGAGTAGTTGTGTAAAATCTTGCAGTACAGTTCTCTTCACTGTTGCAGTATTCCAGTCCCTCCTTCCCCCTGGTGATGTGGTTCTTTTCCTTGGATGATCATACCCTACCTTCCTTAGGCTGGTTTTTGTCTTGGGGCATTCGGCTCTGAGATAGATGCGTGTGTACGTCACTTTTATGGCTGACGTACGAGAGCAGCCTGTGCGTGACATACCATTCATTCTACAGTAGTGGAAGACTTTTGTATACTGGCCAACATCGGGTCACCTACTGGGAAGAAACTCCCCCATGTTAGGAATAATGCAACAGAAAAAGGAGGACATGTATCGTTATGGTAAGATTTTACACAGCTACTCTTTATGGTAAGGTTCTTGCATAGCTATGTATTTCATTTTTTTTAATTACTGAAAAGATGTGCTGTCCATAAACATTGGCTTTCTGGAGGGAAGGGTGTTAAGCTGTATGCCAAAAGATGATGTACATTTGTGTACAGGTGTCAAACATTTTGAATAGATTTCTGCTTATTCTGCACAATCATGAGATTGAGATTATTAATATTTTGCAGACCTCAGGCTCGGATTAAGTAATACATTTGAAATTCATGTTATGTCTCTGCTCTCTCATATTACACGCGTTTACAAGCATCCCCTTTTCCCAATACCTCTGGCATTTTTGATGTTTTCAGGTTGTTTTCTGTTATAATTACGTGCTGAAAGCTCCCTGTCCAGTTAGTTTATTATTTGTTTAATTCTCAACTGGTGGTCTTTATACATGGGAAAGTAGCAGGTGTGTTTTTCTACAGACTGTCGAGTATTAGAAGAAGCAGGATGTCTGTCTGCAGTACTGTGACTGCAGTATTTAATATCCCCTGGAAATTACCAGTAATTATTGCTGTTGTTTGTGGTTTTCATTTTTAATGTGTTATGTGATGACATTTCTCTTTGTGGTTAAAAGACATAAATGTGTATGGTATTCTGTAACTGCAGAGAGCAATCTTTAATACTGATGTTTAGCAATGCATGTATTGTGTTTAAAAAGGAACTACTTAACTAATGACATAAAGAAACAGGGATTTTAATGTTTACTAAAATCAATTTACCAGACCATTGTGGTTGTTTGTAAAATATTAGTGCATTATATAAGCATTTAATTTCAACAGCGTCTCCTACGATACCAAAACTCTTAACCTACTCTCTTCCATCTTTCTAGAATATGTTCCTGTTCCACTATAGTAGCATTTCAAGTAGTTTTATTTCATGACTGTCCGACAACCTTCTGGAATTCAGTCGTATCTACACGAGACTCTGAGATCACATTAACAGAGTAATTAATTCTACCATATGCGCATCAGCAAAATTAACTTAATCTGCCCATTTGATTGCACTGGTGTTATTTCTTCATTGTATTCAGATGTATAAATGCATGATGTATATTGGTTGTTTTAAGTTTGGAAAATATCTGTCCAATTTTTTGCTGCACTAATGTTCATTGCCCTGGCCCGTATACACAGCTCTGAATCTGTATCTGCTTTACCATGAAAATTCTTTTGCTCATTATTACCTCTATATAATGTTTTCATCCATTCTGATAGACTGTGCTGTTAACATTTTGTTATGTTTGGTGTTTTTTTTCCAGTTGTTGATAATACCTCTTTCACATTTCTTTTTATTTTGCAGCGGAAGGACTACCCCAGGTGTATTACTTTGGACCATGTGGAAAGTACAATGCCATGGTTTTAGAGCTACTTGGGCCCAGTTTAGAGGACCTTTTCGATCTTTGTGACAGGACCTTCTCTCTGAAGACTGTTTTAATGTTGGCCATTCAACTGGTAAGTGATAGAGTAACGATGTGCAGTCTCACCTTATTCTGAAAGTGTCTCACTGCATGGCTAAAACATTGAAGATGAAGTCAAAAGATCAGCTACTGTGCATGTCTTTATGTATGTGTATGTGTTGGTGTATCTATATTTGCTTTTTGTTGTGGAACAATTAATGGCATCATTCCAAACTTCTGACCCAGCAGATGGAAACATGGCTGTCCTTTTTCACTTGTGGGAAGTCAGATATTGTATGGTACATGTCACTGGAGGTATTAGTGGGGATCCTGACCTTGTGTTAAGGTGGTACTAGTGGACCTCTGCAACAGGTTAGTCAACCAGAAGGTTGCTGTTACCCTTGTACTGCATTGCTACGTGACATGCATTCAGAGTGTGTGCAGATAAGGCTAAGGCATCAGAAAACAGTAAGGCCTTCCACCTGCAGTACGATAGCAAGTGAAATTCCTGAAGCTTGTCTCTTAACCCTTCTCTCAGCAGTAATGTTATACAGAAAAAGGAATGAATTGAATAGTGGGTAGCTAATGTGATGGAAGGAGGTATGTCTGGACATCAAAGTTCAGCAGGTAGTGGTAATTAAGGTACCTTAACATAGATGTATGTTGCCAGAGAAGAAACATGTCTTATCAGAAGAATCTTGGTCTAACACTGCACCCTGGCTCAGTTTGATTACTGGGGATTTAAGAAACTTGTTTCTTGCTTTTGGTAGAGGATTTGGGTGTATTATAGTAGGTAACTTGTAATTGAGGATTTGTGGTTATACTTTTCTTTCCATTCTGTATTACCAAGAAAGGGTTAGCACACACAAGTTAAGGTGGGCAGGGGGGATTCACCTACTCTGCACTATCCTGCTTGTGTGTTAACCCAAACCTTACACTTTTTTCTAAAAACCCTTTCCTTAACAAGTGGCACTGTACAAGATAAAAGGGCACAGAACATAGACAGCACAAAACACACACAACTCTGAATCTGTCTTGTTACCTAACTCTTACTCTAAGAATATTTCCATATTACTGCCATAACACAATCCTGCACATCTTTACAACCACCACTTTTATATTCAAACATTAATTTTCCTGCACACTGCTGCTTTCCCTCACTATATAAATTAAATTCAGCCATATGTATTTCATACAAATGGACCGTCCCTTATTCAGTCATTTGTACATTCTCCCCTTTTTACACTCGCAAAATCATTTCTGCCAAATGTGTATTCTGCCTTCTCATTTACATATTCTCTCCTTTGTGCATTCTCTCTATTTTTACTCAAAATCTTTTCTGCCAGATATGTATTATAACTTTTCATTTACAACCATGTATCTTTATATATATATTTTTCAAAAGTTTGGAAAAGTTTCCGGAACTCTTGATTTATCCACTACCCATAATTTCCCTGTAGTCCCCAGATTATTTCAGAACTCTTTTACTGATTGAGGATTCAGGCTGAGATTCGATAGCCGTGTGTCCTGTGATTGGATAAGTGGTTTAAAGTGCTCTTTTTTAAGATTTCTTTTTTTCAGACCTTAGCCTATTTTCCTAGTACTGTCATCTCTGTGACTATATTTAGTGTGCTGTTACTTAATTTTTAGCTTTTTCTTAGGGAATTCTTTTCCCACCTTCCCTGTCCTAAAATAAAAAAATGTATGTAGCTTAGTTATGTTTTTTTGTTTGTTTGTTTTTTGCAATAGGGAATAGTCATTTGTCCATATTAGTGCAATTTGACTGCTGCTTTTGTTTTTTTTTTTTTTTTTTGTTTGTTTTTTATACTTTGTCTTTTAGTAGTTAGTTGGTTCCTTTTGAGATATCGTTGTAACATTTTTCAATTATGCAGAAAAGGCCATTGATTTAAAAAAGAAATTTTACTGCTTGTGGGCATAAAATCATACCCAAGACACTCATACTCTGTGTTTGTTGCTTAGGTGTAGCTCATCTTGAAGTAGAGTGGTGAGGCCTGTGCTTTGTTCCTGTCCAGGGCACTTGCTGACTGTTGCAACAAGTGGTCTCTTATGGGCCTTCTCCCTGCCCAGGTAGGATTATCCAAGCATTCTAATTCAGAAGGCTCCACTCCTTCCTCTAAAAAATCAAAAAAAGCTAGAGTTCAGTAAGGAGAAGGAGAGACAGATGGGGAGAAGTAAGGAGAAAAAAGGAGAAGGAAAAGCTTTGAGGAAAAAGCCCTGGAAAAGGTTTCCGATTCCATCAGGCTTATCTAGCCCAGCTCCAAAGACTATAAGACTTATGGATCCTCCATCTTCTGCTACGATTCCTTTCATCTTTTCCTCTTCTCCACCCTTTTGCTTCTTCCTGAAGGTAGCTGGTCCTGGGCTTTTTCCTGAAGGTAGCTGGTCCTGGGCTTTATTCCCCTATATTACAGAACAAACCATTCTCTTCATCCAAACTACTATCAGTGGCTTCTTCCTGCAAGTCCTTCCTGTCTTCGAGGAGTCTGTTGGAAGCCGACGTCGACAGAATAATGCAGAAATTTCTTCGGGCCCACATTTGGCCGGGTTCCTCCTGCCACCTACCCCACTGGTAGCTCTGGTAACGATCCCTTCTACTTTAGTCTGTCCTGTACTGGTACAACTTTCAGATATGATACCTACGGTTCTGAATCATCCTCACCAGATACCTGCATGGGAGCCAGTAGCACTCACAACTTTGACTGTTTCCCTCACCCTGTCAACTCTGGCCTCATTGGATTGGGATAGGCCACTGAACCAAAGTGTTTCAGGTGCAGCTGGAGGGCCTGGTTTGACTCCAAAGTTTTCTGAGCCATCTTTGCATCTGGGTACCTCAGCTCTGGACAGTTCAGCTCTGTTGTCAGAGCAAAGTCTGATTGGAGCTAGAGATGGTCTTTCTCTGTCATCTTCCGGATTGGGGGGGTGCAGTTTCTGCTTTCAAGGCTTTTGAGAGGGTCCTCTTCAGATCAAGAGAGGAGGTGTTTTGGTCTCATCCAGTTCTGTCCTGAACCCATTTGGATTCTGTGACCATGTCTGCCATTCCTATTTGACAGGGACAGGCATCCTCTTTTAAGCCTTGAGGGTTCTCACTTGATGTGTTTCCCATTCCGATTCAAACCCTTCCCCAAAAGTCCCCTCGAGTGAGGTCCATAGGAAATGGGCCTGCAGGAGAAGGAATCCAGATTCCTCTACATAGTCTGTCATGGACGATACCTATTTCAATGAAGGGAAGGATCCCCCTCTAGAAGACGTCATCTTTGGAGATATTCTAGAATTCATGAAGTGGGGGGGTTGGTCCACCAAAGCCCTCTCCTCGGAGTTTGTATTTCTTCAGGCTTATGGGGCTGTTTCATATACCTCTTGGGTGGTTCCACCTCATGAAGAGCTAATATATCTGTTTCTCAGTGGGTCTGGAAGTAAACCGATGTAGTGGAGCCTATCCCAGGAAACCAGATAAGATATTTTGTGCACATAAGAAATGTCCTGCTGGAGCAAGGGTCCCCTGGTAAATGTCATGGTTTTTGTGGCAGCCACCAAGTCAGAGATCTCAGAAGCAAGCACCACAGTTCAACCCCAAACCGAGAATACAGGGCATTGGACAGATTTAGAAAATGGACATATGCTTCAGCAAGATTTGCACTCTCAAGTGCTGAACTACTCGACTCACATGACATATTTCCAGTGGGACGGTCAGAATCCATCTTAAGTAATCTGCCTGCTGACATCCAAAATTCATGATTTGTAGCTAACTGCCCTACAGTCTGGGAGTAACATGTCCTTGTGTCTGCTCTTAAAGCACCCGATGATATGGCGAGGACATCAGGCATGCCTGGATGTGCCTGTGCAATTTTGTAGAGGGCTTCAAGCAGTCTTTCATTAATGCTACCTTCAATGGCACAACACTTTTTGTACAAAAGGTTAAAGAAATGCTTACCAGAAGTGAACAAGAAGGCAGTACTCTCTCTGCATTTGACATAAATGTTTCCACACCCCAAAGGACATTTTCCTGGACCCAAAAGGGTGGGAAAAATCCTGTGAGTTTGAAAGTCCCAGGGATGTTCTTCGTGTTTCACTGTTGCAGTCATCACACTTGGGTTATCTGCCTTGCAGGCAGCCCTCAGTCGGCCCGAATACCATAGACTTAGTATTTCTGCATCGGATGCTGTCGCTCCTGGACTGAAGTCAGGGGTATAAAAACAGGCAGCTGACGCCATTACATCAGTCTTTCTTGCCGAGGAGGAGCCCGAAGCAGAAGCAGTTCACAAGTGCCTGTCGGCCACTGCCTGAAGTTTTTCGTTTTCGTTGAATAATCCTGAAGTCTTCTAAAGCTAAGTACCCCATTGGGGATCCTTCTTTCTTGCTCTAACCGATTTCAGAAAAAGTTAACAATTGTCTTGCCTGTGGAAAGCAACTACCTCAGAGATTTTCACTCTTACTGCGTCACCTGTTTAGGCCCAGACCACGACATCCCTCACTGTCAATTTTGTGCCTTGTTTAATGCCCAAACTATTCATCGACTCTTTTTGTCACTAAATTCTTTCGCTGTCAATCTCCGTACTCTGAAATGGCTTCGGTAAGCCATCTCACTACCAATTTTCCGAAAAACATAAGGATAAAGGCAGAGACCACATAGGTCAAAAACTGCCAGCGACGCTTCCGTTAAGCTACTTGCCAGTCCGCCGGTACTCTGTGAGGCACCTTTGCAGCCCCTGATGCCTGCTTCAGTAAATTTGCAGTCCTCTGTAGACCCACACGGAGTCCGGTATGCCGTAAGATGCTTCTTCGACTATGGAACCTGCGGATGTCTCTACCTTGGATGGGTCCGGAGCCGCTGTGCAGGCACTGACTTCTGTGGCAGTTCTTCGCTCTACTGATGTTCGAATTAAACCGACAACTTCATTTCTAACCAAAACTATCGAGTTTCTTAGGCCCAGAGTACGCATTACGTCTAGAAAACCGATGACCAAATTGCATGCTCAGGCCCTCATGCCACAAAAACAAATGCTTAGAATGGCTGAAGACCTTATTACACTGATTAGGGGAAGTCAACATTTCCCCTGCAAAGAGACAAAGAACCCAGTCCCCTTCAGGCTCTACAGACCAGGAGTCCGATGACTCTGACATTTCTGATTATGAAGACATGTCCTTATCCGCCTATGAGGATTCAGATGCAGAGGAATCCATTCCCTCTGCCTCCCCTCCAGAGGATTTTTGTTTTGGTGAAACCTTGCATACTTTAAGAGAGCATTTCCATTGGGAATGCCAAGACTACCCTCAGTCCAAAAAGAGACTCGGAGAATTTTGAGTTGCCTCAGCACAGACCTTTAGCTATACCCCCGGTCCTGGATGTTGTGGATGATGTTTTCATGGAATCTAGACTAGTCTTACTCTTGACACTTTACCTCCTGCCCCTAGGAAACCTGACAGGTACTACAGAGTGCGTGATACTCACAAGTTTCTTTTCAAGAATCCTACTGCTGACCCAGAGATCATTTCCCAGATGCCTAAAGATATCAAGGCTACTACAGCCAAGAATCCCACCCCTTTGGACAGGGATTCCAGAGCTTTAGACAGATTGGGTAAGAAGGTATATACCTCTGCAACTCTTGCTATCAAGGCTTTGAATTGCCTGTCTCACATGCTGAAGTACCAGCAGCATATTATGGAACCTATTAAACAAAAAGTGATAACTTTTCTAGACTGTGCAGAAATTAAAGACTTGCAGGAACTTATGCACTCTGCAAACCAAGTCAGTAAGCATACTTTGCAGTGTGGCTTTGATGCCCTAGAAGCATCTTGCAGGGCAGCAGTCACTGGCTCTGTACTGAGAAGACATGCTTGGATGAAGGAACAGACATTGCCAGATCATGTCAAATCTAAATTACTAGACGTTCCTTTGAATAAGGACTCTGTTTGGCACCAAAGCAGAAGAGGTTCTTAAAAAGATGGAATAAAAAGCTAAATCTATGCAGACTGTTAAGGAATTCTTACAAGTGAAACCCCCTAGATTCAGTAGGCATTGCCCTTCAAAACACTGGTCCTTTCCAGCCCCCTCCAGGCCTTCTCAAACAAGACCCAGGGGAAACAGACCACCCAGACTACAGTCTCAGGGTATGCAGAGATCTAAGCAGTGGAGTGCCCCCACCCCTAAAGCAGGGAGTGGTAAGCTACCTCATTACAGAAAAAGCTCATGATAACTTCTTCAATCCACTTCCCAGCCCTGTCCAGCTGCTTCTGGGAGGAGGAAAACTTGCCCTTCATGCAAAAAACTGGATGTCCATCACCCACGACCGATGGGTCCTCAACATTGTATCACAGGGGGTACAAATTTTATTTCCATTCTCTTCCAGCCCCAAGCGGGTTTCCAGACCTTCCTCCAAACCAGTGGGCAGAGGCTCAACACCAAGTACTTTCCCTGCTCAATATCAGAGCTATTCAGTCTGTTACAGTAGAACAGAGGGGTCAAGGATTCTACTCCAGACTCTTCCTGGTACCCAGGAAAGACGGCTCTTGGCGCCCAATCTTGGATCTTTCAATTCTAAACATCTTCCTGGTGGTACCAAAGTTCAAAATGCTTACCCTGCAACAGCTTCTTCGTATGTTAGCCAAGGATGCCTGGTTAGTCTCCCTAGACTTAAAAGAAGCCTATCTCCATATTCCTATAAGGGAGTCATGCAGGAAGTATTTACATTTCAGGGCAGGATCTATGCATTATCAGTTCTCTGCACTTCCCTTTGGCTTATCTACTGCTCCCAGGGTATTCACAAAATGCCTGGCTCCAGCTATTGCATACTGCAGGCAGAGAAATATCCAAATTTACCCATACTTGGATGACTGCCTGATTCAGGCGGACAGTCAGGAATTGCTGCTTCAGCACTTGGCATTTGTAAAAAAAAAAAAAAAAACCTTCTCACTTCCTTGGGGTACACCATCAACGAAAATAAATCACAACTTGTACCCAGTCAAAAGATTGTATTCCTGGGAGCAAGCTTGGACACAGCTTCCCAGATGGCATTCCTCACTTCAGAAAAACAAGTTTATCTGACAGATTACTTCAAACAAATGGCCTCCAGAACCCAGCTATCTGCAAGAAAAATACTGCAAACCCTAGGGTTCATGGCCTCATGTATACTGCTAATTCCATATGCAAGACTGCATATGAGGAAACTTCAATGGTACTTAAAAAGTCTTTGGTGCCAACATTCTCGGTACCTGGAAACAGTCATTGTTATCATACCTTGTCTAAGGGCAGAGTGCCTTTGGTGGGCAGAAGCATGCAACCACAACAAGGGATTGACGGTCACTCTACCTCACGCCATCCTGACCACAGATGAATCAGACTATGCATGGGAGGCTCACATGGCTGGCAAATGTATTCAGGGCCACTGGAGCCCAAGTCAAATTCATCTGCACATCAACCAAAAAGAGATGTTAGCTGTACAGAATGCCCTGAAAACTTTCAGATCCCTACTCCTTCCAGGACAACTGCTGATAAAACAGACAACACCACAGTTATGTGGTACATCAACAAGCAGGGGGGAGCCCATTCCTACCCATTCTACAGGTTAGCAATGGCCCTGTGGACCACAACTTTGGACATCCAAGACCATATACAAGCTCATTTCCTGCCAGGCAAACAAAACTCACTGGCAGACAACTTAATCAGAAATCTCCTAGACCCACACGAGTGGAAATTGGAACCCAGCACCTTCAACCTTCTGATTCAGAAATGGGGGACCCCAGAGGTGGATCTCTTTGCCTCCCCCTACAACCACCAGCTCAGCAAATTCTGCAGCAGGAATCCTCACAACAGGGCCTGGAAAGTGGATGCCCTATCCTTTCAATGGGAAAACCTATCAGTCTATGCCTTTCCCCCTCTGCCTCTTCTCTTAAGAGTATTACTCAAGATGAAACAGGACAGGCCAAGGACAATTCTGATTGCCCCAGACTGGCCATGCCAGCACTGGTACCCACTCCTGCACAGCATGACAGTGGTGCCCCCTTGGCACCTACACCAGACCCCAACCCTGCTCTCTTAGCAGGAGGGACAGATCTTGCATCCACAATTGCAAACCTTAAATCTTGCAGTCTGGCTTATTCCTTGAATACCCCACCAGCAACCCTATGCAAACAGGTGCTGGATGTCATCCTTGAAGCCAGAAGGCCCAGTACAAGGAAATCCTATGCTGATAAGTGGAAAAGGTATTGTTCTTGGATTCAGTCAAAAGGAGAGGAGACAGCACTGCCTTCATTACCTCTAATCCTGTTTTACCTAGCAGATCTACTCCACAGAGGCATGTCCTTCTCCTCCATTAAGATCCAGGCCTCTGCCATCTCGGCTCATTACAACACTGAGCCACCTCTGTTCTCTCACCCTCTCATCAAACAATTCCTGAGAGGGGCAAACAACTTAAGGCCACCAAGGAGAGCACCCACTCCTGCTTGGGACCTTAACTTTGTATTGGAAAAGCTCATGCTTCTCCCCTTTGAACCTGCTGCTTCAGCAGAGTTAAAATTCCTCTCCTGGAAAACAGCATTGCTTCTAGCCATTACTTCAGCTAGAAGAGTGTCTGAGCTACAAACACTGATAGCTATGGAACCCTTCATTATTTTCCATGCTGACAGGGTTTCTCTCAGGACTAATCCTTCATTTATGCCTAAAGTAGTGTCCAGTTTGGCTCTCAACCAATCCATCCATTTGCCAACCTTCTTCCCTAATCCTCAAAATAAAGGGGAGAGGATCCTGCACTGTTTGGATGTGCACAGACAGCTCAGATTCTACCTGGATAGGACTAAGTACTTCAGAATATCTGACCAGTTACTAGTCAGCTTTGCAACAGGGGCAGAGGGCAAGGCCATTTCAAAACAAACCATTTCCAAATGGATTGCACACTGCATCCATGTCTGCTACAAGCACCATGGAAAACCAACTCCTCAGGGGGTTAGAACACATTCCACTAGGGCAACATCTACCTCTACAGCATTTCAGTCCCTACCAGGGACATTCTGGAAGCTGCTACCTGGAGTTCTGTACACACCTTCACTAAGCATAACCACTTGCCTATCTTTTCCAAATCCAGGGCAGGTTTTGCTACAGAAGTCTTGCAGGGTGTACTAGTCAGCCCTAACTTTTCATGACTGTCTCCAACATTTCTCAGCTTTGGGAATCCACCCAAGTGTGATGACTGCAACAGTGAAACACGAAGAACATTGTACAGTTGTGTACACTTGCCATAAATGTAGATGTTCGAGTGTATTCACTGTTGCAGTCCCGGTTTCCCTCCCACCAGCCCCCTGGTTTTCTCTGTCTCTCTCTCTCTCCTCTCTATGGCTATTTCAGCTGGTATTGGTATTTAATTTTACTGGTGGTGTTTCCCCACCATAACCTAGCTCCCTGTTTGGGGACTCCTGACATTTGAGGCAAGAAAAACTGATGTAATGACGTCGGCTGCCTGTTTTTATACCCCCTGATGACCTGACATCAGTCCAGGAGCGGCAACATCTGACACAGAAATACTAAGTCTGTGGAATTCAGGCCGATTGAGGGCTACCTGCAAGGCAGATAACCCAAGTGTGATGACTGCAACAGTGAATACACTCAAACATCTACATTTATGGTAAGTGTACACAGCTGTACTTTTTGCCTAGGACGCTGCAGCTGACAGCACCCCCAAGGGCAGAGGGGGAAATAATTGTAGTGGACATCACCCCATGGGGCAGAGTTTGTCCACAAAATCAAGGGTTTTGAAGTACCTTCACAGAGAAACCCTTCCAGATGTTCATGTTTCACTGTTGCAGTCATTACATTTGGGTAAACTGCTGGCAGGTTGCCCTCAGTCGGCCTGAATAACAAAGTCTTGGGTTCTGCGTCGGTTGCTGTCTCCTCTTCCATGACGGCAGGTCATCAGGTTTATAAAACATGAAGCAGACGCCATTTAATTCAGTCTTTCTTGCCATGCGGTGCCCAAAGCAGAATTAGTTTGTAAGTGCCGGTCGGCCGACTCCTGAAATTTTCACATTCAAGTTTCAGAACCAAAGTCTTCAACTAAAGCTATGTACCCCGTTGGGGAAACATTTTCTTGCTCCTTACCGATGTCAGTAAAAGTTAATAATTGCATTACTTGTGGGAAGCAAATACCTCATAAGGATTTTCATTTGTACTGTATTCCTTGCCTAGGCCCAGATCATAATGTGCCTTGCTGTTGGTTTTGTGCTAGATTTAACCAACGCACTATTAAGCGTCTGTATATTTTTGCTTCTAAATATTTTGGATCCAGATTTAATTACCCTGAAATGTCGTCGGTTAGCAATCCGACTACTGGAGTTCACAAAAAATGCAAAGAAAAAGGCAGAGACAGACCGTCCAGGTCCAAAACCGATGAAACTTTTCCTAAGCCAGTCGCCGGTTCGCCGCTACTCAGTGAGGCGCTTTCGCAACCCCTGATACCCGCTACTTTTGAGTCGCAGGCCTCTACCGAGACCTATGTGGAGTCCGTTATGCTGCGAGATTCTCAGGGTATTGAACCCGCAGATGTCTCTCCCTTGGATGGGTCCAGAGCTGCTGAGCAGGCACCGGCTTCTGAGGGTGTTTTCAGGCCTCAACATTTTTATATAAAACTGACGCCAGCCTCAAAAACAAGATCTAAAACATCTTCTATGTGTAAAAAAATGATGCATGAGCCACATGCTCAGGCCCCTATGCCTAAAAAACAGATGATCAAAGTAGCTGAGGACTTAATTACATTGATCAGGGGTTCACAACCCCCCCCCCCTCCCTGCTAAGAGGCCTAGGCAAGACACTGATTATGAATCTTCAGATCAGGTTTCCATTTCTTCTGATCAGGGATTTTCTATGAGGATTCTGATGCAGAAGAATCCATCCCATCTGCATCTTCTCCTGAAGATTATTCTTTTGGAGAAACCTTGCATACTTTAAGGGAACATTTTCACTGGGAGAGTCAGGATTTCTCTGAATCAAAAAAGAGGCTTAGGGATTTACTTCTTCTTTCTCAGCATAGGCCTTTGGCAATACCACCTGTATTAGACATTGTGGATGATGTGTTTTCGGACTCAAGCATGGCTCCTGATTCCCCACCACCGACTCTTAGTAAGCCAGACAGATATTACAGGGTTCCTGACTCCCACAAATTTCTATTCAGAAATCCTGCTGCTGATCTTGAGAATATCTCACAGGGTCCCAAAGGTGTAAAGGCCTCTACAGCCAAAAATCCTACCCCCTCTGATAGAGATTCCAGGGCACTGGATAGTTTGGGAAAGAAGGTTTATACGTCTACAACCTTGGCAATTAGGGCCTTAAACTGCCAGTTTCATATGCTTAAATATCAACAAGTCATGGGCTTATTGAAACAGAAAATGATGATGATTTCTGATTGTGTGGAAAATAAAGAATTACAGGAATTATTTCATTCAGCAGAACAGGTTGGAAAGCATACTTTGCAATGTGGTTTTGATTCATTGGAGGCCTCTTGCAGGGCCGCAGTTACTGAATCTGTGATTAGAAGGCATGCCTGGCTCAAGGAACAAAATCTGCCTGATCATGTTAAAGCTAAATTGTTGGATGCCCCTTTGCAGCATGATACTCTGTTTGGTAATAAGGCAGAAGAGGTTTTAAAGAAAATGGAAGACAAAGCTAAATCTATACAAACTGTAAAATATTTCTTACAAGTGCAGCCACCCAGGTTCAGTAGGCACTGGCCTACTAAAAATTGGTCCTTTCCTGTGTCCAACAGAGCCTCTCAAGGCAAATCCATGTGCTCAAATGGCTCTAGATACCAATCACAGGGTTCTTACAGGTCAAAGCAATGGGGTGCCTCCACCTCCAAATCTGGGGGAAACAAAGCACAACCCTACAGTAAGCCGTCTCAATGACTTCCCTCTACCTTCACCAAGCACTTATCTTTTGGCAGCCCCCTTGGGGGGGAAATTAGCACTTCATGCTCAAAATTGGCAGTTAATTATCCAGGACAAGTGGGTATTAAACATAGTATCCCAGGGGTACAGATTTCATTTCCATACTTTGCCAATTCCAAACGGTTGGCCAGACCTGCCACAAAATCAGTGAGCAGAGTCTCAGAAACAGGTTATGTCACTCATGGATATGGGGACTATTCAACCAGTACCAGAAAATGAAAAAGGACAAGGTTTTTATTCAAGGCTTTTCCTGGTACCCAGAAAAGACCATGCCTGGCATCCAGTACTGGACTTATCGATTTTGAACATGTTCTTGGACATTCCAAAATTCAAAATGCTGACTTTACAACAGCTACTGCCCATGCTGGGCAGGAACGCTTGATTAGTGACTCTAGACTTAAAAGAGGCATACCTGCATATCCCAATAAGGGAATCATGCAAAAGATACCTCCGCTTCAAGGCAGGTTTTTTTTTTTTCTTTTTGCATTACCAATTCTCTGCACTGAACTTTGGCTTATCTACTGCGCCCAGGGTCTTTACAAAGTGCCTGGCACCAGTAATTGCATTCTGCAAACAAAGAAGCATACAGATTTATCCTTATCTGGATGACTGTCTCATTCAAGCAGAGAACAAGGACACTCTCTTCTTCAACATCTGGCATTTGTAAAAAGGCTTCTAACATGCCTAGGGTACACAATAAACGAAAAGAAATCCCAACTGGTACCCTCTCAAATAATTACATTCCAGGATGCAAGCTTTAATACAACTGCCCAGATGGCTTACCTTACGCCATACAAACAAAGGCAACTGACAACATACTTCAAACAGATGGCAACAAAACCCCAGTTATCTGCAAGACAAATTCTGTAGGCTTTGGGGTTCATGGCATCCTGCATTCTACTAATTCCATATGTAAGACTGCATATGAGGAAACTTCAATGGTACCTAAAATGTTTATGGAGTCAACATTGTCACAGTCTGGAAATAATGATTCCTCTCATTCCCTGCCTACAACAGAAGTTTCTTTGGTGGGCAGAGACATTTCACCAAAAGAAGGGACTGTCATTCACTCTACCCCCTGCCACCCAAACCCTAACTACAGATGCATCAGACTATGCTTGGGGAGCCCACCTGGCTGGGAGATGCATTCAGGGCAAATGGAGACCAAAACAAATGCATCTGCGTATCAACCAGAAAGAGATGCTAGCTGTTCAGAATGTTCTGACAGCCTTCAAGGACTTACTTCATCCAGGACAACTACTGATAAAGACGGACAACACCACGGTTATGTGGTACATAAACAGCAGGGGTATACGCATTCCTACCCCCTTTGCAGACTAGCCATGGCATTGTGGAACACAGCTTTAACTTAGCAAATACATCTTCAAGCTCAATTCCTGCCAGGAAAACGAAATACACTGGCAGACGACCTAAGCAGAAGTCTTATGGACCTGCACGAGTGGAAACTGAATCCACAAATCTTCAGCATGGTAACAAAGAAATGGGGGAGTCCAGACATAGATCTATTTGCCTCTCCCCAAAATTATCAACTGGACAAATTCTGCTCAAGGACTTATCACAGACAAGCATGGAAAGTGGGTGCACTATCTTTCAGTCGGAAAAACCTATCAGTCTATGCCTTTCCCCCTCTGCCTCTTCTCTCCAAGGTCCTACTAAAGGTCTAACAGGAAAAAACAAAAATGGTCGTAATTGCTCCGGAATGGCCTCGCCAGCACTGGTACCCAATTCTAAGGAATATGTCTCAACTCCTTCCTTGGTACTTGCCTCAAATACCTCCTGTACTGTCTCAGCAGAACAATCAAATTCTGCACACTCGGCTCCAAACTCTGAACCTTGCAGCATGGCTGATCATTTAATTATTCAAGCACCACCTCTCTGTAAATCTGTGATGGATGTCATTTTGGAAGCCAGAAGGCCTAGTACCAGAAATTCTTATCCTGATAAATGGAAGAGATTCTGTGCTTGGAACCAAGCACAAGGGATGGACTCAGCAAAACCAAATATCCCTCAGATTTTATAATATTTGACTGAGATGCTTGACAAGGGCCTATCTTTTTCTTCAATAAAAATCCATGCCTCTGCCATCTCAGCCCATTACAACATGGAGCCTCCCCTCTGTTCTCATCCTCTGCTTCAACAGTATCTTAGGGGGGCCAAAAATTTAAGGGCTCCCAGAAGATCACCAACTCCTGCATGAGACCTCAATTTTGTGCTGGAAAAATTCACCCTGCCTCCTTTTGAACCAGCAGCTACTGCAGGTATAAAATTTTTATCTTAGAAAACAGCTTTCCTATTGGCAATCACTTCAGCAAGAAGGGTTTCAGAACTACAGGCTCTCATGGCTGTGGAGCCTTTTATTACATTTTACCCGGACAGGGTGTCCCTCGGGACCAATGCTTCTTTTATGCCTAAGGTGGTATCCAGTATGGCCCTTAACCAAACAATTCACCTGCCAACTTTTTACCCAAATCCGCAGAACAAGGGGGAATGGATTCTGCATACATTGGATGTACACAGATAACTAAGATTCTACTTAAATAGGACAAAATCTCTAAGAAAGTCTGAGCAACTACTGGTGGCATTTGCTGCAGGATGAGAGGGGAAGGCTATATCAAAGCAGACTATTTATAAGTGGGTAAGCTACTGCATTCATTTCTGCTACTTGCACCATGGTAAACCTGTGCCCAAGGGGATCAGAGCACATTCCACCAGAGCTGCCTCTACCTCAGCAGCTTTTCTCAGAGGAGTTCCAACCAAAGACATTCTAGAAGCTGCTACTTGGAGCTCGGTTCATACCTTCACAAAGCATTATCATTTGCCTCTCTTCTCCAAATCCAGGGCAGGCTTTGCCACTGCAGTTCTGCAAGGCCTTATAGCGCTCCTAATGCTATCTAGTTCTATCCTCCATTCCATAGCTTTGGGATTCTAACCAAATATAATGACTGCAACAGTGAAACATGAAGAACATAGTACAGATGCTCATCGTGTTACACTGCTGCAGTCATCACACTTGGGTTATCCTGCCGTCAGGCGGTCCCGCAGTTGGCCAGAGTTCCAAAGTCTTGGTCCGGTGTCGGTTGCTATCGCTTCTTCCCTGACGTCAGTGCACCAGGGGTATACAGGATGCATCCGACGCCATTTTCTTCAGTCTTTATTGCCACGTGGTGCCCGAAGCCGAAGCAGTTCGCAAGTGCCGGTTGGCCGACTCCTGAGATTTTCGAAGTTGAATTTCAGATCCAAAGTCTTCAATAAAGCTAAGTACCCCGTTGGGGAAACTTTATTTCTTGCCTCAGACCGATGTCAGAAAAAGTTAATAATTTTATTTCTTGTGGGAAGCAAATACCTCATAAGGACTTCCACTCTTACTGTATTCCATGCCTAGGCCCTGATCACGACGTCACTAGTTGTCGGTTTTGTGCTAGATTTAACAAACACACTATAAAAAGATGTTTTGATTTTGCTTTGCACTACTTTGGCCGAAGGTTCAATTGTACTATGCCGTCGGATCAACAGACGACTGCAATTCCGAAAAATCGCAAAGACAAGGATAAAGAAAGGCATCCGAGGTCCAAAACCGACAAAACCTCTTCTAGGCCAGTCACTGGTTCACCGGTTCTCTGTGAGGTGCTTTCGCAGCCCCTGACAACCGCTACCACAGAGACACAGGCCGCCTCCAACTCCCACGTGGAGACAACTAGGCCTCTGGAAACTCTAGGTATTGGGCCTACGGAAACTAATCCCTCAGATGGGTCCAGAGCCGCTGAGCAGGCACTGGCTTCTGACAGTGTTTTCAGACCTTCACAACTTACCATTAAATCAACAGCCAAGACAAAGGTACCATTAAAGACAAAGAAACAAGTACAGCATTCTCCTGGACAGTCCTCCATGCCTAAGAAACAGATGCTTAAAATGGCCGAAGACCTCATTACTCTAATCAGGGGTTCCCATCCCCCTCCTGAGAAAAGGCCTAGGCAGGATACAGACTATGACTCCTCTGATCAGGTTTCCATTTCCTCTGATTACTCTTCAGACCAGGGATACTCTTTACCCCCCTATGAGGATTCTATCCCTTCAGCCTCTCCTCCTGAGGATTACTCATTTGGGGAAACTTTACATACCATGAGGGAACATTTCCATTGGGAAAGTCAGGAATACTCAGAATCCAAGAAAAGGCTCAGGGATTTCCTCTTATTGCCTCAGCACAGGCCCCTGGCTATTCCGCCTGTACTAGACATTGTTGATGATGTGTTCTCTGAATCCAGCTTATCTCCTGACTCTCTGCCTCCTGCTCCAGCCAAGCCAGATAGGTATTATAGAGTCCCTGACTCTCACAAGTTTTTATACAAAAACCCTTCTGATCCAGAAACTATTTACCAGGGTCCAAAAGGGATTAAGGCTTCCATTGCAAAAAATCCAGTACCCTCTGACAGAAATTCCTGAGCTTTGGATAGATGGGGGAAGAAAGTATACAAGTCTGCAACTTTAGCAGTAAGAACTTTAAATTGCCAGTTTCACATGCTTAAGTACCAACAATATTTAATGGCTCAGTTAAAACAGAAAATGCTTGCTAACTCAGAAGCTCCTGATTGTAAAGAAATGCAGGATTTATTGCATGCAGTTGAACAGGTGGGAAAACATTCTCTGCAATGTGGTTTTGATTCTTTAGAGGCCTCTTGCAGAGCCGCAGTTGCAGGTTCTGTTATTCGAAGACATGCTTAGTTAAAAGAACAGAGTTTACCTGAACATGTTAAGGCAAAGTTATTGGATGCTCCTTTACAATTATGATACCTTGTTTGGTGTTAAGGCAGAAGAGGTGTTAAAGAAAATGGAGGATAAAGCTAAATCTATGCAAACAGTCAAGGATTTTTTACAGGTACAGCCACCTCGGTTTAGCAAAAATTGGCCAACAAAAAATTGGTCCTTTCCAGTGTCAGACAGGCCACAGAGAGGCAGATACAGATGCCCAAGAGGCAGATCTCAACCCCATGGCTCAAACAGACAACGACAGTGGGGGCACCTCAACCCCAAAAGGAGGTGAGGACAAGTCTCAACCTTACAGGAAACAGTCACAATGACTTTCCCTTGCGTACGCCAAGCCGTCCCCTCTGGAAGCCCCCTTAGGGGGGAAAACTAGCACTTTTTTTCTCAAAACTGGCAAACAATCACCCAAGACAAATGGGTCCTGAATATTGTGTCTCAAGGTTAATGATTCCACTTCCATACGTTACCAAAGCTAAAAGGAGCGCCGGACCTGCCACAAAATCATTAGGCAGAGGCACAAAAACAAAGTTCAGCCCTCATGGACATGAGAGCTATACAAAAAGTACCACAACAGGGACAAGGATTTTACACAAGACTCTTCCTGGTCCCAAGACAGGGTAAAACCTGGAGGCCTATACTGGCCCTTTCAATTCTGAATACTTACCTGGATGTTCCAAAATTCAAAATGTTGACATTACAGCAGCTTCTACCCATGCTGGGCAAGAAGGCTTGGCTTGTTACTCTGGACCTCAGAGGCATACCTGCATGTCCCTATCAGACAAAATTGCAGAAGACACCTCAGATTCAAAGCTGATACAATGCACTACCAATTCTCTGCACTGCCCTTTGGCTTATCTACAGTGCCCAGGGTCTTCACAAAGTGCTTGGCACCAGTAATTGCATTTTGCAGACAAAAAGGAATTCAAATATATCCATACCTGGACGACTGCCTCATTCAAGCAGAGACAAAGGACATTCTTCTACAGCATCTGGCATTTGTAAAAAGGTTGCTAATTTCTCTAGGGTACACAGTAAACGAAAAGAAGTCAAAACTAGTGCCCTCACAACATATTACATTCCTGGGTGCCAGCTTAAATACAACGGCCCAGATGGCTTACCTCAAGCCAGACAAAGTGCAACTAACTCAATATTTTCAACTACTGGCAAAAACGTCCCATCTCCCTGCAAGAAAAATTCTGCAGGCCCTGGGATTCATGGCATCCTGCATACTATTAATACCATATGTCAGACTGCATATGAGGAAATTACAGTGGTACCTAAAAAGTGTTTGGACTCAACATTCTCCCAGTCTAGAAGCAGTAATTCCAGTAATTCCTTGCCTACAACAGGAGTTTCGATGGTGGGCACAGGCGTGTCACCTAAACAAGGGTCAGCCTTTTACCCAACCCACAGCCAGGCAAACTCTAACAACAGATGCTTCGGATTATGCCTGGGGAGCACACATGGCAGGAACATGCATTCAGAGCAAGTGGACCACAGACCAGATGCATCTTCATATCAATCAAAAAGAGATGTTGGCTGTTCAAAATGCTCTAACAGCTTTCAAGGACCTTCTACACCCAGGACAACTATTACTAAAGACAGACAACACCACAGTAATGTGGTACATAAACAAACAAGGGGGCACTCACTCTTATCCCCTATACAGGCAAGCCATGACCTTGTGGAACACAGCTCTAACATACCAAGTTCACCTGCAAGCACAATTCCTGCTAGAAAGAAAAATACTCTGGCAGATGACCTAAGCAGAAATATCATGGACCCTCACAAATGGAAATTAAACCCACAAATCTTCAGCATGATAACACAAAAATGGGGATGCCCAGACATAGATCTTTTTGCCTACCCTCTGAATTGCCAACTACAAAAATTCTGCACAAGGACTTATCACAAACAAGCATGGAAAGTGGATGCTCTTCTGTTCAGCTGGAAAAACCTAAAAGCCTATGCCTTCCCACCACTGCCTCTCCTTTCAAAGGTACTCCTAAATGCCAGACAAGAAAAACCACAGATGATCCTGATTGCTCCAGACTGGCCACGCCAGCACTGGTACCCTATCTTAAGGAACTTGGCTCAGGGCCCACCATGGATTTTGCCCCAAATTCCACACCTTCTGACTCAACAAAACAATCAGATCCTGCACGGTCAGCTCAAAATCCTAAACCTGGCTGCATGGCAGATACTTTAGTCAAACAGGCAACACCTCTCTCTAAAGCTGTTATGGATGTCATTTTGGAGGCCAGGAGGCCTAGCACCAGGAAAGCTTACTCAGAAAAAATGGAAGAGATTCTGCGCCTGGAACCAGGCTCACAGCCTTGACCCTCTTGTTCCAAACTTTCCTCAGATTTTACAATACTTAACTGAGATGCTGAACAGAGGCATATACTTTTCATCAATTAAAATTCACGCCTCTGCCATTTCTGCACATTACAACACGGATCCTCCTTTATTCTCTCATCCCTTGCTAAAGCAGTACCTCAGAGGGGCTAAAAACATGACAGCCCCGGAGAGCACCAACACAAATTTGGGACCTCAATTTCATTTTGGAAAAACTGACCCTACCACCTTTTGAGCCAGCCAATACAGCCGATTTAAAATTTTTATCATGGAAAACAGCTCTGCTACTGGCAGTAACTTCAGCACGAAGTGTCTCAGAGCTACAGGCATTAATGGCAGTGGAACCTTTTATAATTTTTCATCAGGATAGGGTATCTTTAAGGACAAACCCTACCTTCATGCCAAAGGTGGTATCTAGTGTGGCTGTTAACCAAACCATCCATTTGCCTACTTTTTATCCAAACCCCCAAAATAAAGGGGGAAACTTCTGCATTCTTTGGACATACACAGGGAGCTACGCTTCTACTTGGACAAAACAAAAGCTTTCAGGAAAACTGATCAACTGTTTGTAGCATATGCTGCAGGATCACAAGGCAAGGCTATCTCAAAGCAGACTATATCCAAATGGATAGGACACTGTATTCGGTACTGCTACACACAGCATGAAAAATCAGTCCGTAATAACATTAGGCCTCATTCCACCAGGGCAACAGCCACTTCAGCAGCCTTTCTCAGAGGAGTACCTACCAAGGAAATTTTGGAGGCTGCAACTTGGAGTTCAGTGCACACCTTCACCAAGCATTACCATCTGCCTCTTTACTCTAAATCCAGAGCAGGATTTGCCACTGCAGTTCTGCAGGGTCTCTTAGCCAGTCTTCACTCTTTATAGACCAGCCACCCAAACTTAGCTTTGGGATTCAACCCAAGTGTGATAACTGCAGCAGTGTAACACGATGAACATAGTACAGTTTTGTACCTACCATAAATGTAGATGTTCGAATGTTCACACTGCTGCAGTCCAGGTTACCCTCCCTCCATCCCCTCTGAACTAGCTGGACTTATCAATACCCTTCTATCCTATACAACCTTTGGGGTGTATTTGGTATTGTTTTTATATGTATATTTTTGATTAGCAATATGTATTGCCTACGCACTTGGGGGCACCTGACGTCTGGGGCAAGAAAAACTGAAGAAAATGGAGTCGGATGCATCTTGTATACCCCTGGCGCACTGACGTCAGGGAAGAAGCGACAGCAACCGACGCCGGGCCAAGACTTTGGAACTCTGGCCGACTGCGGGACCGCCTGACGGCAGGATAACCCAAGTGTGATGACTGCAGCAGTGTGAACACTCGAACATCTACATTTATGGTAGGTACAAAACTGTACTTTGTGTACACTTACCATAAATGTAGATGTTCGAGTGTATTCACTGTTGCAGTCCGGGTTACCCACCCGCCATCCCCCTTTTCTATAACTTCTCTTTCCTTCACTATATTCTAAAGCCTTTGGGGTCTATTTGCTTTTAGATGAAGGTAAAGTTTATGTTGCTAAGAATGCATTTACATATATATTTCTGTTTTTTATATATATATATATATATATATATATTTTTTTTTTTTTTTTGCTCCCCATTTGGGGGGCACCTGACATCTGGGGCAAGAAATACTGAATAAAATGGCGTCGGCTGCATGTTTTATACTCCTGAAGTCATGGAAGAGGAGACAGCAACCGAAGCAGGACCCAAGACTTTTGTTATTCAGGCTGACTGAGGGCACCCTGCCAGCAGATTACCCAAATGTAATGACTGCAACAGTGAATACACTCGAACATCTACATTTATGGTAAGTGTACACAACTGTACTTTCTCCTGAGTGGTTGCCCAACTGCCATTTGGAAGCAGTCAGGCACTCTTATCCCTGCACCTCATGCCTGGCTGGCTATCGCTCAAGATTCATGGGTGCCAAGAATAATCACCAGAGGCTACAGTATTCCCATTGTTTCACCTTCACATAAGAGAAAGAGAATTCCCTGTGTTCCACCCAGTCAGATGGAACCGGCAGCAGCAGAAATTGTGAAGATGCTAGAAAAAAAAGAGTTGTCCAGGATGTCCAACTAGACCAGCAATGATCCAGAGTCTATTCAAGGCTCTTTTTGGTTCTGAAGAAAACCGGGGACCTCAGGCCCACTCTGGACTTAAGATATCTCAAACAATTTATGTAACATACAATGATCCAAATGGTCACAGTTCAGTCCATTCTACCCCTCCTGAGCAAGGGCAATTGGATATGTTTAATAGATCTCCAGGACATCTACTATCGTATTAGGATAGCAAGGCATTCCAAGGGATTTCTCTGTGTCCAGTTGGCAGCCAGTAATATTCAGTTCAGAACACTGCTCTTTGGTCTCACCACAGCCCCATGGTGTTCACCAGATATATGTCAGTTATGGCAGCATATTTTAGGCTTCAAGGGTTACAGGTGTCCCCTTACGTGGACAACTGGCTCCTCACCGCATCCACCAGGTATCTACTAATGCAGTGCAGGGACTGCTTGCTCCATTTAGGTACTTTTCTTGATGTCCTTCAAGGATGCATCTGCAGTCCTTACAAATGGGTAGTCCTGTCGTCAGGCAGCCCTTGATCGGCGATTCCAAAGTCTGGGTCTGGCTTCGGCTGGTGTCGCACTTCACCCGACGTCATAGCTGCAGTTTTTCGGGTATAAAGGCATCAGCCGACGCCATCTTCCCCAGTCTTTCTTGCTGCGTGGCGCCCGAAGCAGAAGCTGTTCGCAAGTGCCGGTCGGTCAGAACCAGAGATTTCATACCGAATACTACTTCGAAGACTTCTAAAAAGCTAAGTACCCCGTTGGGGACTCTTTCTTGCCTCAGCCGATATCAGAAAAAGTGAATAACTGTTTAACTTGTGGGAAACAAATACCTCATAAAGATTTCCACTCTTACTGCTTACCTTGTTTAGGCCCAGACCACGATGTAGCAGCTTGTCTAGCCTGTGCTTCTTTTAACCGACGGACGCTTAGACGTCGGTCAGAATTTGCAGAACAATTTTTCGGCTCTGAATTTGCTTATATCATGCCGTCGGACCCTCCGACTTCACAAATTACCAAAAAACACAGGGAAAAGGACCGACACTCGCGGTCCGCGGTTTCGGCCGAAACCGCGGTTAAGCCAACCGCGAGTGTCTCGGTTTCAGCTGAAACCGAGCAAGCGGTTCTTCCCCCGGCCGAAAACATGCCTTCTACCGAGGCCTCTTCTAGCCTGGTGGAATCGGCTTCTGAAATCCAACCTTCTGTTGCGGTTTCTCAGGAATTATCAGACACTATTCCCTTGGATATTTCAACCCCTGCATGTGGAGCTGCTAGGCCTCCTGCAGCCATGTCTATTAAGGCCTTTGCCAGGGCTAAAGCAGCTAAAGCTTCAAAAACGGTGCCTGTTAAACCCCCTTCTCACAGGCCCAGCACCAGTTCCCATATGCTTTCTTTGGCTGAGGATCTCATTTCTTTAATTGTGGCTCCCAGCCTCATCCAGACAGGGCCTCTCATCCACCTCCAGAGAAGAGGCCTAGAGCAGAGCCCCTGAACCAGTATCCACAGATGACTCCTCTGATGACTCAGAACATACAGACCCTCCTGAGGCTCCTTATTCCCCTTACGAAGACTCTGATGCTGAAGAGTCCATTCCTTCAGCCTCTCCACCTGAGGAATTTTCCTTTGGGGAAACCTTGCATGCTATGAGGGAACAATTTCAGTGGCAGGGCCAAGATTTCTCAGACTCCAGAAAAAGGCTTAGAACCTTTCTACATTTGCCACAGCATAGGCCTTTAGCTATACCTCCAGTTCTTTCTGTTGTAGATGATGCATTTAATGATGCTTGCACTGCTCCTGATTCATTACCTCCGGCCCCTGCTAAGCCCGATAGGTTCTACAGGGTCCCGGACACCCATCACCATTTATACAAGGCTCCCTTTGCAGATCCAGAGACTATCTCCCAGGGTCCTAAGGCTGTAGCAACTACATCTGCTAAAAACCCCCTCCCCTCTGAAAGGGAATCCAGATCCTTAGAGAGATGGGGTAAAAAAGTTTACACTTCTGCTACTTTGTCAGCTAGAGCTTTGAACTGCCAATTCCATATGATTCAATATCAAGAGTTTATGCTTGACCAGTTAACTAAAAAGCTGTCCTCTGAAGAATCTCTAGATAAAAAGTATGTCCAGGAAATGGTACATAACATACAGCAGGTTAGTAACCATTCTTTAAAATGTGGCTATGATGCACTGGAGGCTTCCTTTAGATCAGCCATGACTGGCACAGTTATCCGGAGACATGCATGGTTGAAAGAGCAGGCATTACCAGACCATGTCAAATCTAAGCTTTTGGATGCACCCATGGACAAGGTCAATTTATTTGGTTCCCCTGCACAGCAGGTACTAAAGAAGATGGAAGAGAAGGCGAAATCTGTACAAACAGTGAAAGATTTCTTACAGGTTCAACCTCCAAGGTTTAGCAGGAACTGGCCCTCCAAAAATCGGTCCTTTCCAGACTCCTCTAAGACACAGAGAGGCAGGAATAGGCGTTCAAGAGGCAGAAACCAATCCAGGGGTGCCTACAGGGGACGCCAGTGGCAAGGTAACAACCAGTGAGGCACGGACGCAGCCACCACCACTACAACACCACAATCACAGTGACTTGGATATGGCACCGCCGACCAGGGAACAACTGGAAGCACCCTTAGGCGGAAAGCTAACATTATTTTCAAAGAACTGGCATTGCATCACAAGGGAAAAATGGATTTTGAAAACTATAGACCAAGGTTACAGGTTCCATTTCCATACTCTACCAGGAAAGAGAGGAATGCCAAACCTACCACCTACTCAAAGGGCAGAAGCTCTAAAGCAAATATCTCTATTATTAAGAATGAGAGCTGTGGAAAAGGTACCATCTATGGAGCACGGAAAGGGATTTTACTCCAGATTCTTCCTGGTACCAAGAAAAGAGAACAAATGGAGGCCTATTCTCGACCTGTCAGCTTTAAACACATTCCTCATTGTTCCAAAATTCAAAATGCTGACCCTACAGCAGCTTCTTCCCATGCTGGGCAAGGAGTCTTGGCTGGTAACTCTAGATCTCAAGGAGGCATACCTGCATGTCCCCATAGGACCAATTTGCAGAAGATACCTCAGATTTCTTGCAGGATCAGAGCATTATCAATTCTCAGCATTGCCCTTTGGCTTATCTACTGCGCCCAGAGTGTTCATGAAATGCCTGGCATCAGTAATTGCTCATTGCAGACTTCAGGGGATCCAAATTTATCCCTACCTGGACGACTGCCTGATTCAAGTGGACAACAAAAGCAAACTAACAGAAGACTTACAAAGAGTCATTTACCTACTGCAAGCCCTGGGATATACAGTCAATATAAAAAAGTCAAGGCTGACTCCATCCCAAAGAATAACTTTTCTGGGTGCAGAGCTGGACACATCAAAACAAATGGCATTCCTGACTGCAGAAAAGCAAGAGCAACTACCTCTCTACTTCTTGGCATTAACAAAGCAGAACCATCTAACTGCAAGAAAAGTACTGCAAGCCCTAGGCTTCATGGCATCCTGCATAATTCTGGTCCCTCATGCCAGACTGCATATGAGAAAGCTACAGTGGTACCTAAAGAATTTGTGGTCCCAACACAAGCACAGCCTAGAAACCAAAATTCCAATAATCCCATGCCTGAAACAAGAGTTCCTATGGTGGGCTCAGGCCTGTCAATCAAACAAAGGATTGCCCTTCTGCAACAGTCAACCAAGCCAAACCATCACGACAGATGCCTCAGACCTCGGTTGGGGGGCACACATGCTTGACAAGTGCATACAAGGCTTATGGACTCAAGACCAGCTGCCTGCACATAAATCTAAAGGAAATGCTGGCAGTAAAATTGGCAATCCAGTCATTCAGACCATTTCTCCAAGAAGGTCAGTTGATGATAAGGACAGACAACACCACAGTTATATGGTACATCAACAAACAGGGAGGCACACACTCATATCCTCTATGCCGGCTGGCACTGGACCTATGGGATGTGGCTCTGAGCTACAACATTCAGTTACAAGCAATTTTTGTACCGGGAAAAGAAAACATTCTGGCAGACATTTTAAGCAGATCTACCACAGATGCCCACGAATGGATGCTGCATCCGGACATCTTCAAAGCCATCACAAGAGAATGGGGATTACCACAAATAGACTTATTTGCATCCCCACTCAATCACCAGCTAAAGAAATTCTGCACAAGGGCGTACCACCCACTTGCTTGGAAGGTGGACTCCCTATCTTTCAGTTGGAAAAACCTGACAGCTTATGCATTCCCACCACTTCCTTTGATGCACAAGGTGCTTTTGAAGATCAAAGAGGAACGTCCAAGGATCATTCTGATAGCTCCAGACTGGCCAAGACAACATTGGTACCCATTGCTGAGGAGCATGTCTCGGGAACAAATATGGACACAGCCCCTGATTCCATTGCTGTTAACACAGAACAACTACAACATCCTGCATCCAAACCTGAAAACTCTGCAGCTAACTGCCTGAACATTACATAAGGACAATTAACCCAGATTTATCCCAAAGGGTTAAAGACATAATCCTTGAGGCTCGTAGACCTTCAACAAGAAAGAATTATGCAGCAAAATGGAAAACATATCTCATTTGGAGTACTGCAAAAGGAGAAGATGTGGCACTAGTAAACATAGCCAACATCCTGGAGTACTTGGCAGAGCTCTTCCATGCAGGCCTGTCCTATTCTTCCATCAAGATACATGCATCAGCTATTTCAGCAGAATACAGCTTGGATCCTCCTGTCTTCTCTCATCCTCTGCTCAGACAGTTTCTGAGAGGAATTAAAAATGTAAAACCTCCCAGGAAACCACCATTGCCAGCATGGGACTTGAACTTTGTGTTAGAAAAATTGACACTTCCCCTTTGAACCAGCAGCAACAGCAGAATTACAATACTTATCCTGGAAGACTGCTTTCCTACTGGCAATCACCTCAGCAAGAAGGGTCTCTGAACTACAGGCATTAATGGCAGTGCAACCCTTCCTGATCTTCCATCAAGATAGAGTGTCCATGAGAACAAATCCCACATTTATGCCTAAGGTGGTATCCAGAGTGTCTTTAAATCAGGCTATCCACCTACCTACATTCTTCCCCAACCCACAGAACAGGGAGAAAGACTGTTGCATACCTTGGATGTACATAGGCAATTACGCTACTACCTGGACAGGACCAAGTCCAATAGAAAAACTGACCAGCTTCTGGTAGCATATGCAACAGGAAAGGAAGGAAAACCTATTTCAAAACAGACAATCTCCAAATGGATAGGAAATTGCATTAGATTTTGTTACTCCTACCATGGAAAGAAAACTCCAGAGAACATCAGGCCTCACTCCACAAGGGCTACAGCCACTACCACAGCTTTCTTACGAGTAGTGGCTACCAAGGACATTATAGAGGCTGCTACTTGGACCTCCGTGCATACATTTGCCAAGCATTACAATTTACCTTTATACTCTAGATCCCGAGCAGGTTTTGCCACTGCTGTTTTGCAAGGGATCCTAACTACACCATAATCTCTACTTTTTCCTCCTCCCCTAGTTTAGCTATGGTATTCTACCCATTTGTAAGGACTGCAGATGCATCCTTGAAGGACATAGTACAGTTTTGTACCTACCATAAATGTAGATGTCCGATAGGAATGCATCTGCAGTCAGGATTACCCACCCACCTTCCCTCTGTGGTACTCCTAGGGTATTTGCCATTCTTCAGCTAGCTAGGGGGATCTATTATGGTGTATTTGTTTGTATATATGTACATACATGCTTATTTTATGTGTTTGCTCTCTACTATTTGGAAACATTGGCATTTATCCAAATTTAGCCATCAAAGAGGGCACCTGGCATCTGGGGCAAGAAACACTGAGGAAGATGGCGTCGGCTGATGCCTTTATACCCGAAAAACTGCAGCTATGACGTCGGGTGAAGTGCGACACCAGCCGAAGCCAGACCCAGACTTTGGAATCCGGCCGACCGAAGGGCTGCCTGACGACAGGACTACCCATTTGTAAGGACTGCAGATGCATTCCTATCGGACATCTACATTTATGGTAGGTACAAAACTGTACTTTCCACTGAGGAAAGCCATGTTAGGCTGAAACCGGTCTGGATTATTGAATTGTTCGATATGTATTAAAACACTTAAGTTTTACTTTAGTGTTGCTGTAGTTTTGTTGCTGATATATACTGAGTTTTGTGCTGGCATTTTTTCAGTTGCTCCATTTAGCCCCATATTCGGGAACTGCAATCAACCTTGCCAAAAGACAGTTGACACCATCACAGATGATAGAGATCATAGGATGCCACCTGGATTCAACTAGCCAGATAGCCAGAAATCCGTTTTCCTTGGTTCTGTCTCTACATCATATAGCTCCAGAAGTCCTTTCTCATCCACACCCCCCAACAAGACTTGTCCTGAAGGGGAAAGTAATAAAAAGCAACAAAATTAAGAAATTGGTGGGTTCTTGCCAAAGGGAACGTATCTGTCCTGCAAAGGAAAGTACAAGCTGACAGCTGTGTACTCTTAGGCAGCAGTAAAGCCCTGGAGGTCTTCATGCCCAAACTTGTCTTTTAATCAGCTCAGTTCAAGCTGGCTGACAGTTTGGTCATGAAGGGGCCCTGAAACTTTGAAAGCTGTCCAGCTACTATATCCTTGGCATGATGTAACCCATATAACTAAGGCTGCTGCAGCAGTGATCAATATAATGAACATTTATTGGGTTCCATGGCTGCATTGATCAAACTTATACCTCAGGCAAGATTCTATAGGAGAGTCCTGAAGTGAACACTTTCAAGTACAGTGGTCCTTAATGTATCAACCCTTTTACACTCCAGTATGTCTCACATCTGTATGCAGAAAACATATCTGTTGGTGGTTGACCTTCCAAGTGGTAACTTGGGGTTGGCTGTTCACCCTTCCTCCCGTTAACCACTGAGACCACTGACACTTCCCTTTTGTGTTGGGGTCATTATAAAGGGAAAATGGTTCAAGGCACATGGTTGACAGTGGCCAGTATTCACATCAGTGTCTTGGAGATGAGAGCAGGCCTAGCTTTGCAGGCTTTTCAGGACCATCTTACTGAGGGTGTAATATTTATACAGTCGGACAACATGGTGGTGATGTAGTGTATCAACAAGCAAAGCGCAACCCATTCATATTCATTGTGCTAGGAAACCATGAGAATGTGGCAGTAGGCAATGTCTTCCCAATGCTTTCTGGTCATAATGTAATGACGTCCACTGCTCTGGTGGACAAAATGAGCAGGTCTATTCTTCTGTCTCACAAGTGGTCTGTCAGTCTGTCAGTGGTGACAGTTTTCAGTCACTGGGGCCAGCCTTGCTGCAATCTTTTCACCTCTCATTTAAACAACAACTCTGTGGCTTCTTTGCCCTGAAGCCTACACAGGGACAGTCACTGAGAGATGCTTTTGTCTACAGTTGGCCCTCAGGTCTCCTATATGCCTTTCTACCTTTCTCCTGATAACCAGGTTTCTTCAGAAAACCATGAGGTGCAGAGCAAAATTAATTCTCATTGTGCCTTTTTGGCCCCACCAAATTTGGTTCCCTTTCATGTGGCCCCATCTGAAATACTCTTCTCAGGTGCTAGATCCACATCTGGACTTTGATTCATCCTTCCAGTCAGTCTCACTGAGGCAAAAAACTCTGAAGTTGACTGCATGGTTTCTCTGGTTCTAATGGTGGCCAGTGACACCAGGGTATCTACTGCCGGCATTTATATTTTGTCCTCCTCATAAAAACCCAAACATCAAGAAAGGTTTACCATAGCAAATGGAAGTGATTTGTTATCTGAGCTTCTGCCAAAGTTTTGGATCGGTTTTTAGCTCTATTACTGTCTTTTTCATTTTTCAGCAGATTTTTTTCATTATGGCATTAGTTTCTCACCCATCAAACTGCACCCATTTCCAGTATTTGTGTGGGCCAAATCATACTGCCATTACTTCCTTGAAAATTTCCAAGTGCATTTTGAAGGGAATCTTGCACCATAGACCCCCAATCAGGAACCCAGTTCCTCCATTGGATGTTACTGTCATGCTTCATACATTAACTAGGTCTCCCTTTGAGCCTGCATCCTCAGTTGACTTGAAATTCTTTAGTTGAAAAACGGTCTTTCTAATAGCAATTACTTCAGCTAAGAGGATGTCTGAGCTACAGGCATTGTCTTGCAGACCTCCTTTATGTTCCACAAGAATAGGGTGCCCTTGTAAAAGTGACCTCTGAGGCGAATGTTAATCAGTCAGTCAACCTACCAGTGTTCATTCCAATTTTTCCAACAAAGGGGAATATACTCTACATTGGATGGATGTTCAACAACTTCAATTTTATTTACATCTTGGCTTTTTCTCTCCCTTTTCAAATACTACATTGGGAGAAAGAGTTTCTAAAGTGACCTTGTCCAGTTGGCTTTCCAACTGTATTTCCTTTGTTTATGAAAAAATGGGATTAAATTTGCCTGGCATAAACCACAGGTTCATTCAACTAGAGCAGTGGCTACCTACACTGCTTATTTTGCTAGAATTCCAATTGATGAGATTTGTGCTGCAGCTTCTTGTAAAGTGTCACAAAAGTTTCACCAAGTCCGAAAA